>NW_028256939.1:0-244572 GCF_035046125.1 Drosophila serrata | reverse complement strand
GAGATCATAGCCTACAAATCATTATAATTTGCACATTAAACTTTAACAGGTTCATGCTATTCAATGAAAGTTAAACAACGGGACAACACTAAGTGTATATAGGATCTAGTATTTCTAATTGGTACATGGAAATTCACGCGCCCCAACAAGTCAGCACTTTCCAAGATCTATATTTTACCATAAGACGAACTAAAGTTCCATACCCAGAGACTTGTAGAAGTTCTGGAACGAGCGACCCGTAAACTGCGTGCCGTTGTCGCATACGAAGGTTCTCGGAACTCCAAATCTACCTAAGATTCGTTCCCGAGTTCGAGTTGGGTTCCGTTAGCCTTGCGTTGGATAACTAGCTTTACCCATTTGCAAAAGGCACCCAGTAACACCAAGAGCATGGTGTTGCCCTGTTGAAGAAGACCGACAAAATCTGCGCAGAGAAAGGCTCCTCGACCTGACGAGTAAACATCCTCCCTGCAGGCTTCTCCTGGCTTAATTTGTACCACTGGCAACTCGTGCAATGGCGAACATTGGGGGTGACTTCGCGAAGTAAGCCCGGCCAATAATAGCCCTATGTCGCACGATTACTGGTTTTCCGGTTACGACCATAATTAATTGGTTCAGCTGCAGAAGAATAGAAGATTATACGACGATGCTACTTGAGATATCAAAGGATCAGAATGCTTGGTTCGATTTAATTAGCTCGTAGGTTATTCTGGATCATCCTGCGTGATTGGTTTCTTGTTCGGTTAGGATTACACAGGACCCGTGGAATGTTGACGGGGGGTTAAGGGCTCGGAAGAATACTGAATTTTTGGATAGCAAAAGTCTTTCCGATGAGTAAGGATAAATGTCGACGGCTAGGGTAAAAGTTCGAGTGTCTTCGGCGAGAGCGCATTTATAAGTGTTCAAGGCGAGAGGGTATTAACAAGTGTTTACGGCGAGGGGGTTTTGTAAAGTTTTCCCGGCGAGAGGATATTAGCAAGTGTCTTTCCGAGGCGGACGATAAATCCTTATATAGACGCTTGCCCCAATGGCAGAGTGGCCGCAAGCTTAAGCTATAGGAATATGTATTGGTGGCGTGGCCACTGCGGCAGAGAGCTTTCTCTGCCTGCGACGACGTTGGCTGCGACTAAGGTTTTATAACTCTGATCATATGGCGATGCTTGATTTAACAATTCCTTGTGGAGAATGGAAAATTCTATCGGCGATTTCTCTTAACTTCTTCTTTCGGTCACCGTAAGCGCAAATTTGACCTATTTTGACTCTTAAAAATCCTAGTTTAGGCTAGTGCGGCTTTAATCCACTAAGATGAGGAAGGCCCTTTGTGTCCTGGCGGTGCTTTATATACGTCTGGGTGATTCTCAGCGGCCCAGAGTCTCTTCCAGAATATTTATATTCGAGACACCAGAACATAAAGGTGCCAATAATTTAGGCGGGTCTTGAAAAGGACAAAGTTGGGGTGAAGGGGACGAAAGCGGACGGTCCGGAATTTTACACCGACCGCCAAATCCACGACCGAACTTATCCAGTGCCTGTATTCCCCGAGGACCTGACAGGTGGCCCGGAATGCTCAAGCCGTCGCCGCCCGAGCCCGCTCTCATGATTTTTCAGCGGAAGTGGGCTCCTTCTCCTGTCCCACCTTGGTTCACGCTCAGAATTCTCCTGCGGCGGTGGCACACAGGCGGGTGGGGAACAGCTATCAGTAGGAAGAGCAGAAAGAGGGGAGTGTGAGAACGGCGGGGGGAATTTCCATTGCCTAATAATTAACTTTATTTTATTCCCTATTCTCTCTCATGCCCCCTGACTTGGGGGCCATGGCCAAGCTCTTCGACTCGCTGAGTGTCCTGACGGAGGCGGTTGTCCTGGAACTTGGTGGGCACTTGCGGCGCGGGCACCACCACGTCTTACGTTGATCTCGGTGGTTGCTCGAAGTCGCGACGATGTCGACTACTTTGGTCACTGGCTCGGAACAAAGTATTTGAGCTTGATCCTAACGCTCTTCGTTCCTGTTCCTGACGTTTCTAGGAACAGCAGATTTGGCCCGCTCTCCCTCAGGGCGTCGGCACACTACTTGAGCACACAGCCCGGAATACCGTCGGGAAAACTAGGACTGAAAATTTGATTGACAAGAGGAAGATCTAAAAGAAGAGAGCTTTCTTTTAGGCTAGGACAGAAAATTAAGTTTGATTTGGGTATATCGCAGGAAAAGGTCTGGTTTAAATTCGAAGAGTTTGAATAAGTTGTTTGAAAAAACTGTGAAAATGGATTGGCTATTGCCTGAGCATTATAAGCGGTAGTATTTTCAAATGAATGCGAGGAAGGATTTGTTTTAGCATTACGTTAATAAAATTATAAAACTGTATTGAGTCCTATGAGAACTAGACCTTACAACGAGTTAAATAGTTTTTATAACACTGCGCGTTCAGCACGGTAAAGTTTGACCGAGCTGATAATTAAGATAAAAGGGCAGATGAGAACCGGTGAATTTAAATTTAGCATACAGCCTAGATTTTTGTTTCCTTGCAGGGTATTATAATTGCAGTCAGAAGTTCACATCCGTCCATATAAAGTATATATTCTTGATCAGGATCAACAGCCGAGTCGATCTAGCCATTTCCGTCTGTCATTCTGTCCTTCTTTCCGTCTGTCCGTTTCTACGCAAACTAGTCTCTCAGTTTTGAAGCTATCTGAATGAAACTTTGGAGTTTGTCTTCCATATACTCCCACTCGTATATACAAATGTCGGAACGGGTTGGATCGCACAGCTATATTAAATAGCTGCCATAGGAATGATCGGAACATTTTTACAAAAAAAGTTATAACGATTTTAGTTTTCAACAGAAATAAATAAAATTTTAGATATATACATTTTATATTACTTTGCATTTTTGTGTAAAATGTTATGAAGATCAAATTATTATATCATATGGCTCCCATAGGAACGATCGAGAAATTAATACAATTAAATATTATAACTTTTTTAGTTTTCAACCGATTTTATCGTATAGGTGCCATACAAGCGAACCTTAGATGTAGAGGAAAAATGCAAATCTACATTCACGGAAACTGTAAATTTAATATGTATAGGTGAAGGAAATGAAAGCAGGTATTATCTCATTGTTTTTTAATATATATTATTCATATTGTATTGATTCCTAGTCATGCTTCCTTACTTGTTTATTTTTAAGTCGGCTCAACTCTCATGAAGCCACGGCGTTTGATTCGAGCTTGGTGGATAGTATAACGAAACTCATTCAGTAAAAAATTAATTCATGGCATTGTAAAAAATATCCACGGCAACTGCCATGTCAATGCACATACAATGATCGGACCATTTGAACTCGTTTATAAAATTATTCAGCCGTTCAAAGTCCGTCTTGCGAAAACATTGGATTTTATTGCCTGGACGGTTAGATATATTCTTTACGTCAGACCCAATATCAAAAGTTACATCGAAAGTTGGATGACACGGATCTAAGGGCTGCGTCAGAGGCCCGAGTTAATCACTATCAAAAAAAATTTCTCTGTTTCTCATGTTCTGGCAATGAACTTCCTTAAGGCAATGGCGGTTTGAGAAAAATTTTTGTGGGGAAACGAGTGAGTCTCTAAGAAGTAGCTGAAATAGTATTCACGGAGTTGTCGCTTGTTTGCCGCGGAAAAAAAAATAAAAATATTACAAGAACTGCATGATACTTACAACAGACTTAATTTTAATAGCAGGCGACCTTAAAAGCTGGCGCAATAGTTGGGGTTTCCCAAAAAATAACTAACGAAGTTAGTTCCCCTGGTGGGAAAAGATTAAAGAATACGAAAAAACAATACAACAAATGTGCCAAAATATTAACACAACCAACATAATCCATTACAAAAAAGGTAATGCACAACTAAATCGAGAAATAACAAGAAAGGAAGCTAACTTCGGCACGTCGAAGTTTATATACCCTTGCAGAGAGAACTTCGATAATATAAATTATTATATATATTGTAACGAAAACTGCTAGATTAGAATAATCCGCGATATTTGTAACCGTTGGCAACGCGGGAAACCGCGAAATCCCTTTGAGACGCAATTTTGAGAGCTTTTGACAGCCAGGATGGCCTGGTCTCTCTAAGCGCTCTTGATTTCCGCCCCTTCTTCTTTTGGACGTGTCCGGAGAAATACGCGTCCCTGATCACCAATAAAAACCACTAAGTAAGAACCACCTTTTTCCACATGGGGCCAAGAGTAGACTTGGACGAGTGAGTGGGTCAGACCGGGTTCTCGGCAGCCACACCAAATCAAAAGTTCCGCTCGGCTTTCCGTAACGAACTCTGCCTGTGGCTCAACAACAACCACGACAGAGGAAAACTCGTTACATTGGTGTCAGGTGTGGGGTCACTAGGGTTTGCGAAAACCCTGACCTATGAAAATGCCGAAGAATTCCGCTCGCCACCGCCGTCAGGCCTCACCCGAAGGTGGTAAACAGGGAGAGCTGCGAGAAGGAGTCGCAGCGATGGACGCCGTGGACCGAGCCGTCGACCGCTCGTTCCGGCGAATGGAGCAGAAAGTGGACGCGTTGGATCAGTCGCTCCACCTAAAACTGGAGCAGAAGTTTGAGCAAATGTGGCCGACTTTTGAGAGGACTATGCTGGGTGACCGTTCTGGAAACAACGGCAGCCAGCCGGCCCTCCGTCGTGGTAGCATGCCGCCAGCCGGGAACGATCGACATTCTGCGAGCACCCCGCGCGTAGGTGAGGCATCGAACGTGGACTCCGGACAGCGGCAGGTGTTTCCTCGAGGAAACGATCCTCGAACGCCGACCTGAAGAACCACCACCCATCCCCTTAACTGCGGGGAACCGGAGGAAACCTGGAAATCCTGAGCTTCGCGGGATCCAGCCTCCACCTAGTCAAGCTACGTATACGTGTAGTGCCGCTAGTGGCCCACATTTACATTGTTTGATGTTTTTACAGAAGCATCCGGTTCGCCTCATCGTCGACACCGGAGCCGCTGTCTCTTTACTAAATGGTAGCGTTCTGCCAGAACGACTGCCGAGTACACCGTGCCGAGTGACTCTACAAGGACCCTCGGCAGAACAATTCGTGGCCACCGCTCGAGTCAACGCCAGACTGGAAATTGTCGGAAGACCGGTCACCCACGAATTCCTACTGGTGGAGGGCAGCACTCCTAGCCTCTTGGGTATGGACTTTCTGCTGCGCCCTGAGGCCACCGTGGATCTAAAGGATCTTCAGTTACGACTCCCGTGGGGATCTCTGCCGCTATATGCCCCGGATACCCAGCATCGAAATTTGCTTTATTCGACTGCACCCACCAGTATCCCGCCTAATAGCGACACCCACGTAGCAGTGCGATGCAGGTCGGAAAAACTGCTTCCTCTGGCTTTACTGGAACGTGGGAAAAGTTCTCAACTGCCACCCCATGTTCTACTAGGCAGCACTTTGGTGGACACCTCCAACGACACCAACACCCTGCACCTAGTGAACCTTAGCGCACAGGAATACCTGCTACCCGCGCAGATGATAGTGGGACAGGTGGAGCCCGTGGAACCCCTGCCCACCTCGATCCCAGAAGTAGACGGGGCCGGAGCATCCTCCCACGCAGAGGTGCCCCCGGATTTGCCGGCCCACCTTCACCCAAAATGGACGGCACTGATCGGCCGTTTCCACCGGGTGTTTGCCAGAAACGACGATGATTCGGGACATACCGATTTAACACGACATGTCATAGACACGGGTCAATCTCGACCAATTAAACAACCAGTGCGTCGCATAGCGATGGCAAGAAAGGACGAGGTAGAGCAGCTCGTCCCCGATATGAAGACTAGAGGCATAATTCGGCCGTCCACCAGCCCATGGGCCTCGCCGGTTGTCCTAGTAAAGAAAAAGGACGGTTCCACACGGTTCTGTGTGGATTATCGACGTCTGAACGACGTCACCGTCAAAGATTCATACCCCCTACCGAGAATGGACGACATCCTCGCCACTATGCACGGAGCCTGCTGGTTCTCTACCATGGACCTCCAGAGCGGCTACTGGCAAGTGGAGATGGGCGAGGACTCTAGACCTAAGACCGCGTTTACGTGTGACGCTGGTCTGTTCGAATTCAACGTAATGCCGTTTGGCTTGACCAACGCGCCAGCCACCTTTAAAAGATTGATGGACGGATTATTCTCCGGTTCAACAAGGAAATTCACCCTGGTGTACCTCGACGACATCATTGTACATTCTCGTACCGCCGAGCAACACCTGGACCACTTACAGCAAGTCTTCGATAGATTGCAGAACGTAGGGCTGAAGCTGAGCCCCAACAAGTGTCATTTCTTTCGGACCGAGGTTAACTATCTGGGTCACATTGTCAGCCGCAAGGGCTTAAGAGCGTGCCCAGAGAAGGTTCGAAAAGTCGTCGATTGGCCACCACCTCGAAACAAAAAGGAAGTGCGTTCCTTTGTGGGGCTATGTTCTTATTATCGGAAGTTTATTCCGGACTTCGCCACCATTGCGCGCCCTTTACATGACCTAACGGAAGCTAAGCGCTCCTTCACATGGTCAACAGCTGCTCACGGCGCCTTCGAGGCGCTCAAAATCAAACTAACCACGCCCCCGGTACTAACGTTTCCCGCTCCCGATGGGATGTTCATCGTGGATGCCGACGCGTCAAACCACGGTGCCGGGGCGGTGCTCGGACAACGGCAAGACGGCCAGGAGCGTGTATTGGAGTATTACAGCAAGTCGTTTAGCGCTGCGGAGCGCAACTACTGTGTAACTAGACGAGAACTGCTAGCCGTTGTTCTGGCTACGAAGCATTTCCACCACTACCTATATGGCCGGAGATTCCTGCTGCGCACGGATCACTCATGTCTCCGATGGCTGTTTAACTTCCGGGAGCCTGAAGGACAACTAGCTCGATGGATTGAAAGACTCCAACAGTATGACATGGACATCCAGCACCGCAGCGGAAAGCAACATGGAAATGCCGACGCCTTGTCTCGTCGACCCTGCGGTGACTGCCGCGTATGTACCAGGGCCGAGCAAAACGATGGTCACGAGATCCTCTTTCTGCAGACACAACCCCTCGACATCGCTCGCAGCCAGGAAAAGGACCCCACTTTAAGATTGATTTTACAATGGGTAGAGAAGGGAGAGCGGCCAGCAAAACCTGCAACATGGAGTGAAAGCCCCGAAGTAAAAGCTTACTGGCATTTGTTCGAACAGCTCTTCATGGATAGAGGCCTGTTGATGATTACTACCAAAACAGCCGACCCAGCTCTGGTAGTGCCTCGCTCTCTTCAGGAAGGAGCCATTCGTAGCGCCCATAACTCCACGACCGGTGGACATTTTGGCATCAAGAAGACAGTTGCCAAGTTGAAGAAACGCTACTTTTGGATTGGACAAACAGCCGACGTTGCCATTTGGTGCGCCCGCTGTACGGAATGCAATGCCAGAAGAGGACCTACTCGTCGAACGGTAGGCCAACTGCGACCCAAAGTTCTAGGCGCTCCATTCGAGCGACTTGCAATCGACATACTGGGTCCGCTGCCCACTACAGCACAAGGAAACCGCTACATCGCCGTAGTGATGTGCTACTTCACCAAATGGCCGGAATGCATAGCGCTGCCTAATCAAACGGCTGAAACGGTAGCCCGAGCGCTAGTGCAAGAAGTCTTTTGCCGATTTGGTGTCCCCTTTATCCTTCACTCGGATCAAGGCCGAAACTTTGAGTCAGAAGTATTCCAAGCTTGCCTGCGCCTGCTTGATGTGGAAAAGACTCGTACGACGCCGTTGCACCCTCAATCAGACGGAATGGTTGAGAGGTTTAACCGAACTCTCCTGGACTATCTGGCGAAATTCGTTGCTGCAGATCAACGCGATTGGGATCAATTGTTGCCGCTAGCTCTGTGGGCCTATCGATCGGCCCCACATGAGGCGACTGGGTTCTCGCCGTCTCTACTGACCCTGGGACGTGAACTCAGGCTACCAGGCGAATTGTTGTATGGGCGACCGTCCCCGAATCCGGAAAGCTACCCAGCATTCGTGGACCAACTGCAGAACCGTCTCCGACAAACGCAGCAGCTCGGATGACGACATTTAATTGCGGCCGCCAACGTCAACAAGTTACGCTATGACCTTCGATCGAACCCAGTGGAGTTCGTCGTTGGAGAAGAAGTATGGCTATACGCCCCTACTCGAAGGGTAGGACGATGCCCTAAGTTGCAGTCGGATTGGATTGGACCCGCCACCATCATCCGACGCCACTCTGACCTAGTGTACGAGATCCGCTTACCGAGGAAGCGTACCACTAGGACCGTTCACGTCAACCGCCTGTCACCCTATCGGGATCCGAATCCCGAAGTACTCGGCCAGGAGGCTCGAGTCTGAGAGGGGGGTAATGTAACGAAAACCGCTAGATTAGAATAATCCGCGATATTTGTAACCGTTGGCAACGCGGGAAACCGCGAAATCCCTTTGAGACGCAATTTTGAGAGCTTTTGACAGCCAGGATGGCCTGGTCTCTCTAAGCGCTCTTGATTTCCGCCTCTTCTTCTTTTGGACGTGTCCGGAGAAACACGCGTCCCTGATCACCAATAAAAACAACTAAGTAAGAACCACCTTTTTCCACATGGGGCCAAGAGTAGACTTGGACGAGTGAGTGGGTCAGACCGGGTTCTCGGCAGCCACACCAAATCAAAAGTTCCGCTCGGCTTTCCGTGACGAACTCTGCCTGTGGCTCAACAACAACCACGACAGAGGAAAACTCGTTACAATATTTATGTTAAACAACAATGAAGTAATTCCTTCTTTCATTTCATTCTCATATAGATATTATATTTGCAGTTTAACATTCACAGATTTGCATTTTTCCTCTATATCTAAGGATCGTTCCTATGGGAGCTATATGATATAATAGTCCGATTTTAATAAAATTGTACAAATTGAAGAAAATTTGAAATGGCTATAACTTAAATTTGATAAAAATCTGTTGATAGCTTAAAAACTGAGAGACTAGTTTGCGTAGAAACGGACAGACAGATAGGCGGACTTGGCGAGATCGGATCGGCTGTTGATCCTGATCAAGAATATGTATACTTTATATGGTCGGAGGTGCCTCCTTTACTGCGTTGCAAATTTCTGACTGAAATTATAATACCGTGCAAGGGTATAAAAATAAATTCGAATTCACTACAAAAGTAAATTCACAAACCCTTATCCCAAGAATATGGAAAAAAATTAATTGATTCTGTCGCTTTAAAACGCATATCCAAATTCTCTGCCTTGCTTACCCTTTGAACTCATCGGAAATGAATACAAACAAACAACAGATTTCAAAAACACTATGCGATGCCACTTTATATAATAACTTCCATCCCACTTTCAGATCCCACAAAGAAAATCTTAACTACAGTTTACTCACGAAACATACCTTCTCACCCTACCATTAGAATGTAATATTTCTATTGATTAAACTGAGAAGCGCCATCAACCAAGTTAAGGAAAAACACTTGACATGGACCTCATCAGTTATCAAATGATTCAAAACCTACCAGACTCCGTCATGCAAAGAGTTCTCAAAGTTTACAATAGTATGCTTCACACATATATCCCACCAAAACATTAAATAAGCAGCATAAAACCCGAATCAGACAAAACAACCTATCCTATGGAACGATATCCTTAAACACCTGCATATCCGAAGCCATAGATAAAATAATTTCCGAAAGACTATGGTGTCTAGTCAACAATATTCAGCTACTCGAAAGTCTTTAAATGGGCTTTAGGAAGGGCACTTCGGTATCAGATTCTTTCGCATCTCTAGACTTCTGCAACCCTATCAAGAAAAAAATATCTCTCACTAATATAACTCGACGTTTCTTAAGCCTTTGATAAAATTGGAATCCACACAATAACAGGCGAACTGGTAACCTGGAAATTGGAACATAAAATGATAAACTAAATAGTTAAGTTCATGACCAATAGATAAATCTCTGTTCAGATTTGTTCACGTCAGAAGGCCCTTCGCGGCGGCCGCGGCGCCTCCTCTGTCCACCGAGCCAAAGCTTTCCGCTCTTGCACTCCCGCAAGTCGGCTCTTCGCGCACTGCTCATCGGGCTAGTATAAGCGCTCCCGCGCCCACTCTTCGATGTTCGCGAACGCCCGCTCCCGAGTTCCCGAGCTTCGCTCGCTCTTAAGCGAGCTGAGGGACGGCTAGTTCGCGCTCCACTTCTCGGGCCCGCTCTTGCACTGTTAAGTGTAGCTTATCGGTCGGGAGCGCAGCCCTTACATTTAAGCTATTTAGTACCATGTATGCAGCGCAATAAAGCTTCACCTTCGTTTGCGACGTGGGAATTTTCACTTGGGCTACATTTTCCAAGACAGGATCTTCAGCGGCAGGATCGCCCCCCTCCAATTCATGGTCCTTCGAGCCAGATCCGGATATCCTTCCGTCCTTTCACCAGCAGTTCCCGGTGATTTTTCCGCTGAGATAAGTATATGCTTGATTCCGTCTGGTTCTCGCTGCCGGTCTTTAACAGTGGGCCGAACATTTAATTTCGGTCGCACCGCTGCAAAATTTATTGTTTTGTTCGTGTCAACTCCCCGTCCGAGTTTTCCTGACACCACGGCAGTGAGAAATTCCACTTTCTATTCGCCTCCGAACTTCGAAATTTTCTAGTTCTCCGTGAACAGTGAAATTGTGTTTTAAAAAGAAAGGCATAATTAATATTGGCCAGCCAGTGTGCGCTTGTTGCGGGAATTCACCCTGATCGCCGAACAGTCTGCCGCTGTCACGATATTTTTGTATGCTGTATCCATACACATTTTTTCTTTTCGCACAATTCCATACAGTCCACTTCTCGGCGCCCCACTGTGCCAATACAAACCCTAAAGTTTTTCAAGAAACAAATTTCGTCAGCCAAGGAATTAAAATAATCCGAATTTTATAAATACTATTTTTTATTTATATTAATTTACGATTTGGGCAAGCTTCGCGCTATTCTGCCCTGAGTATCGATCTCCACAATTATGTTATCTACATACATATATATTGGGCAAGCTTCGCGCTATTCTGCGCTGAGCATCCGAGTTATTACATACATATGTATATACATACGCCAGCATAAGGGCATACCAAGTAATTATTTGTAATTTTTTTCGTCTCCTCTTTGTGCCTAGAGCGTGTACAAGCACCTGCACTCATACATTCCACAGCCGCACAGTGCCTACGAGACAAAATCCGCCATCTACAACTTTCAACGACTTTCGTGATCCAAGGATTTAACATTATCCAAAGTTTATAAATCCTATTTTTATTTATATAAATTTTTACATACATACATGTATATTGGGCAACCGTCGCGCTATTCTGCGCTGAGCGATCCAAGCTATTACATACATATATACACACGCCCGCATAAGGGCAAGTAATTAATTGTAATTTTTTTTTCGTCTCCTCTTTGTGCCTAGAGCGTGTACAAGCACCTGCACTTATACATTCCACAGCCGAACAGTGCCGACGAGACAAAATCCACCTCCTACAAATTTTAAGGAAATTTCGTGAACCAAGGATTTTAAATTATCCGAATTTTATTTATCCTATTTTCATTTAGATGAAAGAAATACAAATTTACATACATATCTCCATACAAACAAGCTTCGCGCTATTCTGCGCTGAGCATCGATTTCCACAATCTCCATACATACATATATTGGGCAAGCTTCGCACTATTCTGAGCTGAGCAGCCAAACTCAAACTCAAACGAGAGTGGTTCTTTTTTTAATTGTCTTCGATTTAACCGCCGCAACGGCTATGTTGTTGTTGCCCTTAAGTTCTTTTGGCCCCTCACTCATCACTGCTTTGCCGGCGGCTTATCCCAGTGAGCTCTTCTCCGCGACCAAAAGCGGATGTTTGTTTTTTAAATTCTACCTTCCTAGCGTTTAAATAATTAAACATCTGCGCTCATAGTTGAACATTCATTAATAGATCCAGAATTTGAATTTAATTAATTAATTTAAGTTAATTAATTTAAAATTCAATCTTTTCAACTGAGCCGCCGCAACGGTCGTGTTGTTCTTTCCTCTTGGTTCTTTTGAGTTCCGCACTGCTTTGCCGACGGCATGACCCACTGAGTTTTCTCTCAAACAAATGCCAAGGGTTTATTTCGACCATTTCATCCGTGATCAATAAATTTGGCAACAATTAATTACTTCCGACCAATACGTTCCTAAATCCGTATTTAATTTATTACGGGATCCATCCACATTTCGTGACCAATTTTCTAAGCAAAATGTAAGCAAACCTCCATGTCCGAAATATATTGAATATTAAGAGAAAATACAAGGATTTCAATTTGCAAATTCACTACTATTCAATACTATCCCGAACTACCACTCATATCTATATAGATATATATATATATTCCAGAATACAAAAGAACTGTAATTGGCCGATTCCGTCAATCCGTTTGGGAAGATCCCAGTCCGCATCTCCGCGACCCTCTCCGATTATTTTAAAGTCCACTGCTCGGCCACAAAATGGCTCAAACCGTCATCGGCATTGCGTTGAGGAAGTTTATGGCCACGACAGACCGTGTGAGTCAATTCGAGGCAAAGATCCAACCTCTAGATGCCCCAGAAACCACCCAGCCCTCTCCTTCCACGTGTAAAGTGCGTCGCGATCAGATTCGGGCACTGTGGGAAAAGGTCGAAAGGGATTACGATATTTGTTCTGAACTTAAATCGGCATCCGGTGAGAGTAACACCATCGGGCTAACGCTCCAGTCCAGATATGAGCATTGTTTCTCGGTCTACGAAAGATGTAGTGCCGACCTCCAAGAGTTGATGGAAAAGGGCGCTTCTCAGTCCGTGCCGATTTCCCCAAACTCGTCCGTCCCGGAGTCGGCTGGTTGTCGCCTGCCACCGGTGGACACCGAAACTTTCGCTGGTGACTGTCTTCGGTGGCCCACATTCAGAGACCTTTTTACGGCGGTTTATATTCACAACTCGCGTCTCACCCCGGTGGAGAAATTGTTCCACCTACTATCCAAGACAACTGGCGAAGCGCACGCCATTGTTTCCAAAGCCCCGCTCACCAATGAGGGGTTCGTCGCATCTTGGCAAAGCCTCACCGACCGCTTCGAGAACCGGCGGTTGTTGGTCAACAGCCAGTTGAAAATCCTTTTCAACATCCAGGCTATCCCTCAAGAGTCCGGCAGCGCGCTAAGGGAGCTGCAAGGCACTATCCAGAGTTGTCTAGCGGCATTAGAGATGACCGCCATTCAAGTCGAAGCCTGGGACTGCCTCCTGGTGTACATGGTTTCCTCGAAGCTCCCCAAGCTCACGCTCTCCAAGTGGGAGCAATCTATCCACAATAAGGACAAAATTCCAACTTGGAACGAGCTAGATGCGTTTCTGACCGAACGCCATAGTACGCTGGAGGCCATCGACGACGTTACGCCTACCAACTCAAGGCATTTTCCGCCAAAATTGTCGACTCCGAGGGCCTCAGCGTCCCGGCTCCATTCTTCCGACTTCAGAGTGACTCCAACACCCAGACCCAGAAGGTGTGACCTATGTTCCACGGAAAACCACCCCCTGCGAATATGTCCCCGTTTCCTTAAAATGACCGTAGTCGAAAGGTCAAATATCATACGAAGAAAGCAACTCTGCTTGAATTGTTTGGCACGAGGCCATCTGTGGCGGGATTGCCCCAGTGCCCACTCTTGCCTTACATGCCGCAGACGGCATCACACCCTGCTGCATCCCAGAAGCTGTTCCTCCAGTGTTCAAATTGCTCCTGAACCTTCCAGCCCAGTAACCGCACTGGTCCAAAGGATATCCGCGTTCTCCACGCGAATCACTAATCCCAACGCCTTCAATTACTGGGTATCCTACGACATCAAGAGCAGACGTTCCCGAGGTATTTTATCCTACCCATGCCGAGTCTGCAGCGGAATCCATCCGCTTCGAAAATGCCACAAGTTCCTCACGCTTAGTGCTGAGAAGAGGCTCAACGCGGTGTCCACCAACCGCTACTGTTCCAACTGTTTGGCCCACGAACATTCCCAAGGCAAGTGCCGCAGTGGTGACCGATGCAAGACGTGCAATCAGCATCACCACACGCTCCTGCATATGCCGGGAAATCTAGTTCCCGCACCCCGATCGCAGCATCGGATGACTCCGTGCTCCCAATTCGCTTTATTTACTGACCGCTCTTCTAAATGATACATTTTTTTTCCAGTGCGCTTCGAGAAGATGCCACCGCTTCGCACCACGCGAACGCTCTGATCAGAGGTCCAATCCAACGGATTCCGAGGTTGCCACCGAACTTCATCCGCTACCGACGTCGACGTCTCCTCTACGATCCTGGGCCTCTCCCCCGCTCTCCTCAGGCACTCCACGGCCTCCGTCCACCGCTCCACTCCGGTGCGCATAGGCAATTTCCGTCGCTAGCCAGGACACCCTGCAGAACGCGGCAGTGCTTATACAGGACGAATATGTTGCAACCCGAGATGTTGCCAGGGGGGGAGAATGTTCACGTCAGAAGGCCCTTCGTAGCGGCCGCGGCGCCGCCTCTGTCCACCGAGCCTCCACAGCTTTGGCTGCTCTTGCACTCCCGCAAGTCGGCTCTTCGCGCACTGCTCATCGGGCTAGTATAAGCGCTCCCGCGCCCACTCTTCGATGTTCGCGAACGCCCGCTCCCGAGTTCCCGAGCTTCGCTCGCTCCTAAGCGAGCTGAGGGACGGCTAGTTCGCGCTCCACTTCTCGGGCCCGCTCTTGCACTGTTAAGTGTAGCTTATCGGTCGGGAGCGCAGCCCTTACATTAAAGCTATTTAGTACCATGTATGCAGCGCAATAAAGCTGACGATTTTTGAATTGCCCACGACGCTCCCGCCTTACTCTTCACCTTCGTTTGCGACGTAAGAATTTTCACTTGGGCTACATTTTCCAATACAGGATCTTCAGCGGCAGGATCGCCCCCCTCCATTTCAAGATTCAAAACGTATAATCCCATCACCTGCCACTGGAAAGTGAAATCCCACAAGGATATTTACAATCCCTATCCTTTTTGTTATTGCTTACAACATACTTTAAAAAATATAGGATTGCTTAAATCATGCTTAATCACCGCATACAATGATGACTATACAATATTAAGAAGTATAAGACAAAAATCCCTTACTTTGTACCAAGTCTCTGTTTACCAAAAACACTTACATATTGTCGGAAAAAAGTTTAATTATTAAATTTTTATAATCTCAATATAACAACCCTTCAGTACAAAAATTTCTTTCCTGTCCGATTCCTGGTGTCATGTTCGAAAAACAAATCTCGTGGGTTTCGGTAAGAGAACTCCGAAACAAAAGTAGGCAATGAAAATTCTACCTATGTTCGGCTACAGCCGACGTTCTGACTTCATATTCGTTGTTGTTTTCGAAGTGATTCGGAACAACGGTTCCGAGATTAAAGTGAGATGAAGAAAAATATTATTTACCGAAAAAAATCATAGTCTCGTTGTTCAAGTCAATTTTTTCAGAGCTCTAGTGAAAGCTGAAGTATTCACAAGTGTTTTGCAATTTAATTTATTAAATATTGTTAAAGGGTAAGTGACTTCTTTGTATTCAGTTAATAAATTCATTTCCAGAATTGCTTTTGAATATAGACTCTTTTTTAACCTAGATGGTGTGAACGGAAGGCCATTATATATCCAGTATTTGTTTTCTTCTTAATTTGTGTGTATAATTATGGAAAATATTGTCCATTTGATTCTAACATACATATGTATATACATATGTATTTTAATTATAGATTGAAGAGGCAACAGCCGGAAGGAAAGACACGTAATATACGTTTAGGAGAAATGCAAGAAGTTATGCTAATAAAAATTGTGGTAATCATTAAATTAAATCAAATTATATAGTTTTTTAAATGAATAAATAAATAACAAAATAAATTATAAATTGCGTCAAATGTTTACTATGGGGTGGGGGGTTCCGGAGATCTTCTACACGTTTTCCTCTGGGATTCCTATCTGATTCTACTCTAAATTCCCCTACGATTCCTTGGTGATTCCACCTGGTATTCCTCTGAGAGTCCTATCTGATTCTACTCTGAATTCCCCTACGATTACTGCCTGATTCCGTCTCAAATTCCTAGATGATTCTGTTCAGAATCTCTCCCGAAATTCCCTTCTGATTCAGGGGGAAATTCGTGTCGAAGTTCACGATAAATTCCTAGAAGGATTCCTTAATGATATCCGGATAATTACTCGGGTAGTCCGAATTCAGGTTTTTTAACGCCTACTGTATGGAAATTCCTGGATGGCTTGTATGAAAGCTCCCTAATGATTCAGGATGGAGGCCTCTCCAATCCAACATGATTCAGATCTGAATCCTAAAGGAATGGAACTGAAGGGAAATGAAAAATATTTAAAAATATTAGGTATCTCTACCCTTCAGTACCATTCCTTTATGATTCAGGTCTGAAACAGGTTGGATTGGAGAGGAAGCTTTCATACCTTCCAGGAATTTCCATACAGTAGGCGTTAGCAAACCTGAATTCGGACTACCCGAGGAATTTTCTAGGAATAATAAAGGAATCCTGCTAAAAATTTGTCGTGAATTTCGGCTCGAATTCTTCCCTGAATCAGAAGGGAATTTCGGAAGGGATTCTGAACAGAATCATTCAGGCATTTTGGACGGAACCAGGCCAAAATCGTAGGGGAATTCAGAGTAGAATCAGATAGGAATTTCAGAGGAAAACGTGTAGAAGATCCCCGGATCCCCCCGCCATATAGTAAATATCTGACGCAATTTATAATAAATTTTTTTTATTTATTTATTCATTTAAAAAACTTTATAATTTGTTCAATGATTACTACAATTTTCCTTAGCATAACTTCTTGAATTTCCCCTTAAAGTATGTCACGTGTCTTTCCTTCCGGCTGTTGCCTCGTCAATCTATACCCTGCAGTACCAATCCTTTAGGATTCAGGTCTGAATCATGTTGGAATGTTCTAGACTCCATCCTGAATCATTAGGGAGCTTTCATACAAGCCATCCAGGAATCTGAATACAGTAGGCGTTAGCAAACCTGAATTCGGACTACCTGAGGAATTTTTAGGGAATCATTAAGGAATCCTGCTAGAAATTTGTCGTGAATTTCGACACGAATTCCCCCCTGAATCAGAAGGGAATTTCGGAAGGGATTCTGAACAGAATCATCCAGGAATTTGGGAAGGAATCAGGCAGTAATCATTGGGAATTCAGAGTAGAATCAGGTAGGACTCTCAAAGGAGTACCAGGCGGAATCCCAGAGGAAAACGTGTAGAACATCCCCGGAACCCCCCGCCCCATAGTAAATATCTGACGAAATTTATAATAATTTTTTTTTTATTTATTTATTCATTTAAAAAACTTTATAATTTGTTCAATGATTACCACAATTTTTCTTAGCATAACTTCTTGCATTTCCCCTAAAAGTATGTTACGTGTCTTTCCTTCTGGCTGTTGCCTCGTCAATCTATAATTAAAATTCATATGTATATACATATGGATATTAGAATCAAATGGACAATATTTTTCACAAATATACACACCAATTAAGAAGAAAACAAATACTGCATATAAAATCTCCTTCCGTTCACACCGTCTAGGTTAAAAAAGTGCCCAGGTTCAAAAGCAATTCTGGAAAAGAATTTATTAACTGAATACAAATAAGTCACTTACCCTTTAACAATATTTAATGAATTACATTGCAAAAAACTTATGAATACTTCAGCTATCATTAGAGCTGTAAAAAAATTGATTTCACTAACGAGACTATCGATTCTTTTTATTTCGTTCAATAATATTTTTCATAATCTCAATCTAATTTCCGAACCACTGCTCCGAATCCCGTCAAAAACAACAATTAATTGTTTGGCTGTATCCGAACACAGATAGAATTTTCATTGCCTACTTTGTTTCGGAGTTCCCTTACCGAAACCCATGAGATTTGTTTTGGTTCTTTGAACATGACACCAGGAATCGGACAGGAAAGGAATTTTGGTACTGAAGGGTAATTAAAATACATATGTATATACATATGTATGTTAGAATCAAATGGACAATATTTTCCATAAATATACACACAAATTAAGAAGAAAACTGAACAGGAGTGGGCGGATGGTGTCCAAAAATAAGTAGCCGTCGTCAGCTCAGTATTTCGTCGGCTGCCGCTGGTCAGGCTGATAAATGCTGGTTGTTGTTGGTGTTGTAGTGGCTGTTCTTCTCCCAGAAAAAAATGACAAGTAGATGGGCGTCGGTTTTCACTATATGTTTGCTTTATTAAGCAGTTCTTGCTGTACTAAAACTAAAGCCCCGCTCAAGGGCAGCTGGGACCGCGGAGTCGCCTTCGGCTAAGAGACGAAAGGGAGCTAGCGACGATCGGGAGCAGCGAGAGCGAAAGCTCGTGCCCCCACACTGCTTCTCGAAATAAAGCGCCCTCGTGGCGCGAACAAAAACAAATACTGGATATATAATGGCCTTCCGTTCACACCGTCTAGCTTAAAAAAGAGTCCAGGTTCAAAAGCAATTCTGGAAATGAATTTATTAACTGAATACAAATAAGTCACTTACACTTTAACAATATTTAATAAATTACATTGCAAAACACTTGTGAATACTTCAGCTGTCATTAGAGCTGCGAAAATATTGATTTCAACAACGAGACTATCGATTATTTTTTTCTTTAAATAATATTTTTCATCATCTCAATCTAATTTCGGAACCACTGCTCCGAATCCCGTCAAAAACAACAATTAATTGTTTGGCAGTATCCGAACACAGGTAGAATTTTCATTGCCTACTTCGTTTCGGAGTTGTCTTACCAAAACCCATGAGATTTGTTTTTGTTTTTGGAACATGACACCAGGAATCGGACAGGAAAGGAATTTTGGTACTGAAGGGGAATATTCATTTGCCCATGTGTAGCACGTGTGGCTGGCAAAAATCCTCCAGCTGAACCCTTCACGAGGGATCCGGCTGGGCAATGGACACTGTATTACTCCATACAATGATAATGCAGTGGCGCATGCTTTGTCCGGGGTAGCACAGTGTATAGCTAAGGCTTCGATTAAATTCCTGCCGCTTAAACGCCTTAGGAAATGAATCACTAGCCATGGTTGGAGGCGCCTAGCGGCAGGCATAAAACGCCATTGAGTGGTTCCCCGGAAATAAACCAAACTTTTAGCAGAAATAGAGAAAAGGGATGTCAGCCCAAACTTCGGTGGAAGGCGTTACCGGCGGGCATGGCGGAAGCAATCCTCTTAGCGTGTCTCCAGCGGCACACCTCTGATTTGACGGGAGCAGGTCACGTCAGTTGTAGAAACGGACAGACGGACAGAAGGACAGACGGACATGGATTGATCGACTCGGCTGTTGATCGTGATCAAGAATATATATTCTTTATATGGTAGGAGGTGCCTCCCTCACTGCGTTGCAAACTTCTGACTGAAATTATAATACCCCTGCAGGGGTAAAAAAATATGCAACATTCTACATTTTCTCCGGTTTTCCAATATATTGTATTGTAATATATGTATTGCCCACCCCCTTAAACTAAAAAAAATGTAAGAAAAAACTTTTGCACATTTTCTAAAACTAAATTAAATTAAATTAAACAAAATATTTTTAAGAAAAAACGTTTGACCACCTCTTGAAACTAAATATTTTTAACAAAAAACGCTCGACCACCCCTTAAAACTAAATAAAATCGTTTGCCCACACCTAAAACCCTATATTTAAATTGTTAGCAACATTTTTTTTTTTTTTGGGCATAATTTCTTAATTTTATTTTTGTTTAAAATATTTAGGCTTAAGGGGCGGGGAAACGATTTTATTTAATTTTAAGACATGGGCAATAGTGTTTTGTTTGGTGGACAAACAATAATTTTAAGTTTAAAGGGGTAGGCAAATGGTTTTTTCTTTTTCAAAATATTTATTTTAAAGATTTTGACAAACGATTTTATTAGTTGTTGATGATAGGCAAACGTATTTTTTTTAATTCTAAGGGGTGGGTAAAAGTGGCAAACGATTTTATTTTAACTTCCATAAAAAAATTTAGAAAAAACTAAATGAGGAGATTTAAAAAAAGGTTTAAAATTTAATACTTTTGAAACGGGACGTGGGCAAAAAAAGTAATTAATAAGCAAACATGGGCAAAAAATGTGCAAGCGATTCCAGCTTTTAAATTTTCCAAATATAATTTTGAAAATTTTCTATATTTATAGTTTATCCAAAATTCTAAACAGTGGGCAAACGTGGGCAAAAAATTTTATGTTGATTTCAATAAAAAAAAATGTAAAAAAGTAAAGTTGGAGATTACCAGAATTTTCGAAGTTTAATATTATTTGAAACTGGACGTGGGCAAAAAAAAAAATTATTAGTGAGCAAACATTGGTATAAAATGGGCAAACGATTCCAGCTTTTAAAATTTCAAAATTCGAATTTACCCAATATATTTTTGAAAGTTTAGATTAGAAAATCTTAAAGTTCTTTTTTTTAATTCTAAAGGGTGGGCTAAAGTAGGCAAACAATGTTATTGCGATTTCCAAAAAAAAAACATGGGAAAAAATAAACTTTTAGAAAAGTTATGAAAATGTTGAAACTTGAATATTTTCAAAACAGATCGTGAGGCAAAAGAAGTAAAGGGTTGGCAAACATGGGCCACCGATGGGTAAGCGATTCCAGCTTTCCAAATAAAAAAAAAGCAAATTTCCGGACCCAGCTTCCTCGTTCTTAGTTTTACAAATTTTGGCACTTTCGGTTATGTATTTCGGTTTAGACGTAAAGTCAAAAAGATATTATTCTTATATTTCGCACAAAAAAACAAGAAAGGAAGCTAACTTCGGCACGCCGAAGTTTATATACCCTTGCAGATAGAACTTCTATGAATAGGAATCCATACAATATAAATTATATATATTTGTGTTAAAAAACAATGAAGTAATACCTGCTTTCATTTCATTCACCTATACATATTATATTTGCAGTTTTACATTCACAGATTTGCATTTTTCCTCTACATCAAACGATCGTTTGTATGGCACCTATATGATATAGTCGTCCGATTTTCATGAAATCACAAAAATAAAATTTAAGACTAATATAAAATGGCTATACCTCAAATTTGATGAAAATCAGCTGAAAACTGAAAAAGTTATAAATTTAATTGTATTAATTTCTCGATCGTTCCTATGGGAGCTATATGATATAGTAGTCCGATTTTCATTAAATTTTATGCAAAATTGTAGAGTATAGTAAAATGGCTATATCTTAAATTTGATTCAATTCTATTGAAAACTGAAAAAGTTAAAATTTTTTTTGTAAAAATTTTCCGATCATTCCTATGGCAGCTATATGATATAATCGTCCGATCCGGCCCGTTCCGACATATATACGAGTGAGAGTATATAGAAGGCTAACTACAAAGTTTCATTCAGATAGCTTCAAAACTGAGAGACTAGTTTGCGTAGAAACGGACAGACGGACAGACGGACAGACGGACATGGCTAGATCGACTCAGCTATTGATCCTGATCAAGAATGTATATACTTTATATGGTCGGGGGTGCCTCCTTCACGACGTTGCAAACTTCTGACTGAAATTATAATACCCTGCAAGGGTATAAAAACAAATGGACAATTGTTTTCATTTCAAAAATCATGTCGTACAAGTTTTGTTTGTTGAAAATTATTTTTTTTTCTTGAAGAGTTAGAATGGGGACAGCATTAAATAGCAGTAAAAAATTGTTTAATTTTTTAAACGTAGTTTTTCGTACCTTCGCACAAATTTCTCCAAAACTAATCCGCTTTTGAAAAAGCTTCTTGCTCTCCCTATGTGCTCCATTGTTCGTCTCGTCAACTTTAATTATTTGAACATATTAATGTTAAGCATTTTTAAGGTAATAATGTATTAATTTATTTTTCTTTAGAGAATTTTTTTCAGAACATAGAAACAAAATTAATTATAAAGTTTTGTAATGCAGGGGGGTTTCTTAAAACTATGTATGTAAATATATGTATGTAGATAGAAAGTATGTGTGAATAAACACTCCCTTATTAAAGCAGGCAAATTTCAGCTTTACTTATTTTTTGGTTTTATTTAAAAACACGCTGAATGTGTGTAAGGTTATGAGATGAATAAAATAGTATATAAAAAACAGAAGCTAGAAATAAGTTTTAGTCGTTTCTTACAATAATATCTAAAAAACTACTTAAAACATTTGTGAGATTACTGTTGGGGATTAACTCAATGAATCTTTTATGGCTTAGTAAAAGCCAACTGCCCTAGACATCTCGGTCTTTGTTTAACAGCTTTGAAATTTCTCCGGAATGGCTTTGTGTGTATGTATGTCTCAACAAAAAGTGTGTGTTCTGACTTTGTCAGAAAACACAGCGACAATGTCTTTCTTCCGCCTTCTTAAACAATTCGGCATCTTCCCAGGGTTGGGTTGATGTTTGCTATTACTGCCACAATAAAAATAATCCATACTAATGTGGACTTTTAATTGGATTACTGAACATCTTATTTACGATGTTAAAACACTTAGAAAGTTTGGCTGGGTTACCCTTAAAAATGTAAAAGTATTCATAATAAATGCGTTTATGAAAATATAATAAAAACTATAATATATGTACATTACACAGCTCTGCAAAAATTATTTATGTTTGTAATATCATCTGAAGTCGAAATACCTTATTACATTGATTTTGAGAAAAAGGAGGATAAACACGCAAAAAAAACAAGAAAGGAAGCTATCTTTGGCACGTTGAAGTTTATATACTCCTTGCAAATAGAACTTTGATGACTAGGAATCAATACCATATAAATTATATATAATTATTTGAAACTAGCTGTACCCTGCCACGTTTCTCTGTGGCATATTGTGGTTGCACGCATAAGAAATAAATAAAAAAAAAAAGAAATAATAATTTTCAAATTCATTTAATTCTGTAATACTTGTGGGTATGCAATATTCTTCGTTCCTCCATTCTCCGCGTAAATATAAAGACTATCTGGTTTTCCGACACGGGAACACGCAACATATAATTATCCGTGTGAAAAACAATCTGCATCCAAATCTAGACCACACAACTCCAGAGATTGACCTTGAGCTTTATTAATGGTCATTGCGAACGCCAAACGAATGGAAAACGGAATTCTCTTGAACTGGAACGGTGTATCAATCGGGATCAGAGGAATCCTAGCAATGAGGACATCTTCCCCTTTGAAAGGACCTGTTATGATCGTTGCTTCTACTACGTTGTTCATCAATTTCTTGACTTCGAGTCGCTTACCGTTGCAGAGTTTCGACTGATTTATATTCCGGAGCATGATAATCGGCACACCTATTTTTAATTTCAATATGTGTGGTGGCATTCCAGGCAGATCAAGTGAGTTTAGAAATTTCGTAGGGTAATTAACTGCTTCCTCTGCCTCCACAACGGTATCTATCGACTTATATGTAATTTCGTCAGTTTCTATGCTGGATTGAATTACATGATTGAGCTGGTAGACATCTGTGTTCTTGACAGAAAGAATCGCTTGTCCACTGAGCCAATCGTGAATTCTGTAATTTATTCGGATATCGGGGAACATTATTTGGATAAGCCCTTCCTTCGATGTAACTAAATTACAGAAATTCTCGGGCAATACTATTTTTCTCGACGTCTCATTGACTGGCAGCTTTCCGTTCCCCGTGTCCAGTAGCTGTCGTGAGAATACGTCGGCTGAGTCATCGATCTGTAACTGGACACGCATATTCGTCTTCAACTGTAATGTACGTACATGTTGCCACAATATAGAATATTTTATTTATTTTATCTCGTCAGCTGGTGTCGATCGGGAAATCACAGGCAACGTTTGCCTGAAATCCCCTGCGAGCAATATTAACGCATTTCCAAATGGTTGGACTGCTCCACGCAAATCCCGCAATGATCGATCGAGAGCCTCCAGCGATTTTTTGTGTGCCATCGTGCATTCATCCCAAACAATGAGTTTACATCTTTGCAATACTTTTCCCATGCCAGATGCTCTGGAAATGTTGCACGTAGGAGTCTCGTTGATTTGCATGTTCAACTTCAGCGCTGAATGAGCAGTCCTCCCACCAGGTAACAATGTCGCAGCGATTCCAGATGAAGCAAAAGCTAAAGCTATGTCCTTGTTAGATCGAACCGTAGCCAGAATCAATGTAATGAGGAATGTTTTCCCCGTTCCTCCTGGAGCATCCAAGCTACAGCTACCCTTGCCCTGTCGCGTTCATTATTTTGGAGTGAATCAAACTAACTCTCAATCGTTTTCTCTCAAGCCTATCTGCTCGTCTTTCTGCTGATTCGGCGTTGTGCATTTGCATTGCTCTTAGCCGCTCAGTCTCTCGGATGGAGGCCCGCTCTTCGTCAGTCATATTCGTAACCTTACGTCTTTTTGCTTCTGTATTGCTAGTACGATGACCCAAACTCGACTTCTTGGGTGGCATGACTTCGTTTCTTACTGAAACTGAACAAAAAAGTAAAATTTTAATCTCCTATTTCATCTTTCAATATTTTTGGGATGTTTGAAAGGAAATGCTTCGATTCAGCTGGCTGCCTATAGAGGGCGCAGCAGTAGGGGCACGGGGAAACGCGAAACAAACTGATATATTCGCAAACGCAGATAAGCTATCAACATCAAAAGTAGACAATAACCGAGCTGGAACCTCAACGCATGTTGTGTCAAAATTTTGGCTTAAACGGTTCAGAACTTTTCAAGCCTATAAAGGAAGTAGACACGAACAGAGCGTTTTTATATATATAGATAACAATAATGTAATATCTGCTTTCATTTCATTTACCTATAAATATTATATTTTTATCTTGAACGTTGATGCACTAAGGTCAGTACATTCAAGTGGCCCGTATGACACCAGGCACGTGCCTGTTTGGGTTAGGTGTTAGTAGGCGCGATGAAAAATATAGGACAGAATACGAGGAAAATTGACTACTGGCATGCTGCCAGATTGTTAGCTTGCATGCTTACTAAGTGTGTTAGTATTAAAGATTTTATTTTGGGAAGGGAATCTACGTTAGAGATTAGTGTGTACAAATCATTATAATTTGCACATAACACTCTAAAAGGTTCATGCAGTTCAAAGGAGGTCCTACAGTGGCGCAACACTAATGGGATATAGGATCTAGTGGTTCTACATGGTACATGGAAATTAAGCTAACTCAACAAGTCAGCACTTTCCACATCACCATGGATAAGGTTAAAAATAAAGGTTATCCCTAGCATCGTTCTACGATTGGCTAAGGACGGCAAGTTTATTAATAGGAGTCTACTAGAGTAGGAAGGTAATCTTTGGTTTGCATCCCAATTTAAACCGCGTAGAGCGAAAAGTAAAAAGTTCTTTTGAACCGACTCAATGCGTTTACTATGGACGCCGTACTGAGGGCTCCAAACGCAGCTTCCATATTCTAGGATAGGACGAACTAAGGAAGTATATAAGGATTTAGTAACATAGGGGTCATTGAATTCCTTCGACCACCGTTTAATAAATCCAAGCACACCCCTGGCTCTATTCACCATAGACGAAATATGATCAATAAAGTCAAGTTTTGGATCCAAGCGGACGCCCAAATCGTCAACTGTATTAATTCTTTCCAAAGAGCAGCAGTTCAGCGTGTAAGTAGCAAGCTTAGGAACGACACTTGAGAATGTCATTAGCTTTCATTTCGAGTCATTTAAGTTTAATAAGTTTACACGGCACCAAGTTTGAAAATTATTAAGATCTGTTTGTAAATCCGACTGGCAGGCAACGTCATTGTATTGCACGCATTGTATTGAACGCATTCAGTAAAAAATGAATTCATGGCACTGTAAAAAATATCCACGGCAACAGCCATGTCAGTGCACATGTATAGATCAGACCAATTGAACTCGTTTATAAAATTATTCAGCCGTTCAAAGTCCGTTTTGCGAAAACATAGGACTTTATTGGCTGGACGGTCAGAAATATTTTTTACGTCACACCCAATATCAAGAGTCACATCGAAAGTTGGATGATAAGGATCTTCGGGCTGCGTCAGAGGCGCTACCCTTGCTAAACTGACTCTCGCAGGATCAGAGACGAAGCAAAGATCAAGCAAGCGCTGTAAGGAATTTCGCACATGGTTGACTTGAGACAGCGAAATGTCAAACAAGCCAGCGATAAAGTCATGTTGTGTAGGTGTATGGAGATTATTGGTGGAATTATTTGAGCACCAAATAGCACCAGGGATATTAAAATCTGCTAGAACTACCAACTGGTCTCTATCCAAAAGTCTACTGGAAACCATCTGAATAGCGGAAAGGTGATTCCAATAAATAGGAAGTTCCGACAGTGGAGGAATGTAGGAACAGGTAATAAAAATGGAGCTACCTTTGATAGATAGCTTCACACAGAGGAATTCAACATCGTTGCATTCCTCGAAGGTTAATAATTCTGACTTGAGTGAGGAGTCCACCGCTATAAGAACTCCACCCCCGCGTCTGATAGGGCGATCTAGCCGATATACCGTGAACACAGCTGGAAAAACTTCGGAGCTCAGAATCTCCGGCTTTAACCAGGTTTCTGTGAGCACAATAACCTGAGATGCAATCGAAAGGCTATCAGAATACAAGTTAGGAAGCTTACTACGTAAGCCTCTTGCATTCTGATAGGAAATACCTAGGAAGTGGGTTAGTTGTTTGGGTCGGGATTGGAAGACGTAGAAGGCGCAGTGGTATGGTCAGGCCTGGGAAGAGTTATTCCTACAGGCCGCTTTTTCTTTTTCTTCGCCTCGAACTCCTTAACAACGATGTACTCTGGCCAGAAGTTGGTTGAGCAAATAGTGTTAAATAGCTCATTAGGGACATTTATTTTAAAAGATGAAATGTCCCTAGAGTAAGAAAATTTGAACTTTTCCATATTTATCTTAATTTTTTCGGCTCTGGTTTTGCCTTGTATAAAGGCGAGAACATCTTCCGATGTTTCATCAGGGGAGAGCCGCGACCCAAAAATATGTCTCGTTGGTGGAACAGCTATAAAGGCTTTTGGCAAGGCAGATTGGTTATCTGCTGTACTAGACTGTATGCTACATTTAAATTCCCCGGTTCTCAATCTGCCCTTTCATCTTATTTATCAGCTCAATCAAAATTTACCGTGCTGAACGCGCAGTGATAAAAACTATTTATCTAATCTCCCAGTTCTTAAAGGACCCAAAACAGTTTTATAATTTCGTTAACACAAAACGTAAGCCTAAAACAAATTCTTCCTCGCTGTCATTTGAAAATACTACCGCAAATAATGATCAGGCAATAGCCGATCTATTTTCGCAGTTTTTTCAAACAACCTATTCAAGCTCTTCGTATCTACACCAGACCTATTCCTACGACATACTCAAATCAAACTTAATTTTCTGTCCTAGCCTAAACGAAAGCTCTTTCCTTTTAGATCTTCATCGTGTTAAGCCAGTTTATTCGCCAGGTCCCGACGGAATTCCTGGCTGTGTGCTCAGGTATTGTGCCGACGCCCTGTGCTATCCGCTTCTGATATTGTTTACCTTGTCCTTGGAAACATCCCACTTTCCCATTATTTGGAAGGAATCGTTTATTATTCCTCTCCACTAAAAAGGTAGCAAATTGGATGCCAGCAATTATAGAGGAATCTCCAAGTTGTCGGCCATCCCTAAACTATTTGAAAACATCATATATATCATATTATATCATATTATATCATATTATATCACCCCTCACTTACAGCACAGTTGCAGATCAGTTATTTCTCCATGTTAACATGGTTTTATTAAGCGAAGATCAACAACAACAAATCTTGTGGAGCTCTCTTCCTATATTATAAAGGGCTTCCATAATAATTGTCAGACAGATGTAATCTATACTGATTTCAGTAAAGCATTTGACTCTGTTAACCATTCTCCTCGTTAGAAAACTCCATTCAATGGGTTTTCCAAGTGATCTTCTTAATTGGATCTCAAGTTATTTGAATGGCAGGACGCAAAAGGTCCTCTTCAAGAATAATTTATCCAATGTTCTAAGGGTTACATCTGGCGTCCCGCAAGGAGCCATTTGGGACCCTTATTGTTTTCAGTATTTATAAATCACCTGCCCAAAGTCCTGACTAACTCCAGAGTACTTATGTACGCGGATGACGTCAAGCTTTGCGTGCAATACAATGACGTTGCCTGCCAGTCGGATTTACAAACAGATCTTAATAATTTTCAAACTTGGTGCCGTGTAAACTTATTAAACTTAAATGACTCGAAATGCAAGCTAATGACATTCTCAAGTGTCGTTCCTAAGCTTGCTACTTACACGCTGAACTGCTGCTCTTTGGAAAGAATTAATTCTGTTGACGATTTGGGCGTCCGCTTGGACCCAAAACTTGACTTTACTGATCATATATCGTCTATGGTGAATAGAGCCAGGGGTGTGCTTGGATTTATTAAACGGTGGTCGAAGGAATTCAATGACCCCTATGTTACTAAATCCTTATATACTTCTTTAGTTCGTCCTATCTTAGAATATGGATGCTGTGTTTGGAGCCCTCAGTACGGCGTCCATAGTAAACGCATTGAGTCTTTTCAAAAGAACTTTTTACTCTTCGCTCTACGCGGTTTAAATTGGTATGCAAACCAAAGATTACCCTCCTACTCTAGTAGACTCCTATTAATTAACTTGCCGTCCTTAGCCAATCGTAGAACGATGCTAGAGATAACCTTTATAACCTTGTCCATGGTGATGTGGAAAGTGCTGACTTGTTGAGTCAGCTTAATTTCCATGTGCCTTGTAGAACTACTAGATCCTATATCCCATTAGTGTTGCGCCACTGTAGAACCTCCTTTGAACTGCATGAACCTTTTAAAGTGATATGTGCAAATTATAATGATTTGTACACACTAATCTCTAACGTAGATACCCTTCCCAAATTAAAATCTTTAATACTAACACACTTAGTAAGCATGGAAGTTAACAACCTGGCAGCACTCCGGTAGTCGATTTCCTCGTATTCCTATGTTTTGCATCACGCCTACTAACACCTAACCCAAACACGGCGTCCATAGTAAACGCATTGAGTCTTTTCAAAAGAACTTTTTACTCTTCGCTCTACGCGGTTTAAATTGGTATGCAAACCAAAGATTACCCTCCTACTCTAGTAGACTCCTATTAATTAACTTGCCGTCCTTAGCCAATCGTAGAACGATGCTAGAGATAACCTTTATAACCTTGTTCATGGTGATGTGGAAAGTGCTGACTTGTTGAGTCAGCTTAATTTCCATGTGCCTTGTAGAACTACTAGATCCTATATCCCATTAGTGTTGCGCCACTGTAGAACCTCCTTTGAACTGCATGAACCTTTTAAAGTGATATGTGCAAATTATAATGATTTGTACACACTAATCTCTAACGTAGATACCCTTCCCAAATTAAAATCTTTAATACTAACACACTTAGTAAGCATGGAAGTTAACAACCTGGCAGCACTCCGGTAGTCGATTTCCTCGTATTCCTATGTTTTGCATCACGCCTACTAACACCTAACCCAAACAGGGTGTCATACGGGCCACTTGAATGTACTGACCGTAGTGCATCAACTTCTTGGACGTTGAGAGAGGAAACGAAAATTTGGGTATCAGAACAATGGGCCAGCTCGAAAGCAGGTGGCCGAAATCGTCGAGGATCAGTTAGTTGAAGATGCGACTGAGTTTTCAGAGAGCGAATTGGAGGAATGCGAAATAGAGGCGTTAGCTTTGATCTGTTGGATCTGCCAAAAGGAAGGTCATCGCTATCAAGATTGATCAAGGTAGTTTCTAAAAATTTAATAATTAAGATGATCATTTTGGTGAGTGCGGATTTTTGGAAAGCAGCCAAACAATAAACGCTATCCGATATGAGGAAAGTCATAAACGGCCTTATGCTGAGGTGAAGGTCATGGGTCGATCGGTTGGGCGTTATCATGCCAAGGACTTAAAGCAGTGAGAATCCAAGCTTAGTTGGAATCAGCCTTGGGACCTAGAGGTCAGTGAGAGAGATGCTAAGCGACTCCTAGCGGTAGGCATAGGAGGGTTGCGAAGCGTTTTTAAACTTTAAGAGAGTTTAACAGGGCCAATGTTTCGCCTTTCACCCGAAGAATTTGCTAAATTCGGAAAGGTCGATCGGCTCCTTTTCGCTTGTAGCAGCAGAAAAACTCTGAGGCCGAGAGCGGAGCGGAGGAAGCCAAGCCCAAAGAGAAGAAGACGAAGAAGCGGTACTCATCCAAGCGCGGGAGACCGGCGTCGGCAGGAGGAGAGCGATAACTTCAACCCCCTTGCCATGGGGACTAATAAAGTAGCTGCATTGGGGTGACCGTTGAATTTTTTTTTAGTTCGCTTTATATGTTTCCGTGTTCTGCCATCTTCGAGCAGTGCTAGTCTTTCCATTTCTTTAATATTGATTCTCCGGCCAAATTAAATCAGCGATACGCAAAATCTAAATCGCCGGCGGAACGTAATGCTGCATTTCTCACAATGATCCAGTTAGTACATACATGTTAAAAAGTAGGGAAATGAGCCCCGTCAGAGTTGGCCTAAAATAAGAGGCATCAGGCGCGATCGCCATTTAATTTGCAATTTCCCCTTTGTTTTCTTCATTGTATCAATTTCTGAGATCCAATGTTATGAAGCGTCTGGAAATAGCTATCGGCAGCTCACCAAAGAGTTTTTTATGAACATTGTCTAATAAAATTTAAGCATTCAGGAAGAGGGCCACATTTTCGGTAGGATAGGAGTAAAATTTTGATTTGCAGCCTCCTCATCAACAGCTCTACTCAGGAAAGGGCTTTCTTCGCGGGATAATTACTGGAGAGTGAGTAAGTGGATGGCTCGTAGCCATTAATTTGTAATTACGGCCCAAATGCGCCATGCAAAGTCCTAATAGAATTTGAGTCCCAGTTCCATAAGAAAGAAAAACCCAGAGAATGCTAGCTTAGAGTAAAAGGGGAAATAATAATCAAAAGCCTAAAATTGAAACCTAATTTAGAGGTTCACAACTCTTTGCCAGCCTCGATTTGTTCTCTATGCTTTTGATCTCTACACGGAGAGAAATTGAGATTTTGTTTACAAATGCGATTGTTTCCAGAGGATACATTATTTTGTAATATTTATATTGCTTCGCGATTAAAACAACATCATTGTCGTTCCATTTCCAAATAGTTTATGGCCGTTTTAGAATTTGTCTTCAGCTAGCCAATCTTCCTTAGGGATGCCTTGATCAGGGTTCAGAAGGGGTCATCAAATGGCATGTAGGATGTGATGACCATGGAAGGGAGGGCAAAGTCGCTTCAACTCCATCAGGAGCAAGCTGAATGATCCGCAAGTGTGATTACCAGTTGTAGTCTCAGTGTATGTGTTTGTTTGGTTATGTATTTTTTTCTGGTCGTAGCACGCATTGATGTAACTGTGAGATTCGTTTAATAGGCAATTCCTAGTGAGGCAAGAATACCACCCATTAGCCGACGAGCCCGAGCCGGGACAAGAAGCGTGCGCCGACCGAGGTTAACAACATCTGCCAGAATCGTTACAATCATAATTTATTTATATGTTTGATATTTAGAATCTTATAGTTTCTGACGCCCAACGTATGTGACCAAATAAGTTTTGCGAGAGCTGCATTCAGATGCGGTCTGCAATAAATTCACATTTATACTCAACACACTTAGTTACTTTTAGCGTCACAGGTTCTGGAGAGTGCTTTAGAAGTTAGTACGTTTGCTCCAGCGCACGTAGCTAACTAGTATCTAGTTTCATTAGCCAGCTTTGATTAAGAATTAGCAGCATAGGAAATACGCTGCCAGCAGCGATAGCCCGGCCACGGTTTAGGATTAGTCAGAAGTGGGCGACTTAATAGCCTACAGTTAAGGGATCGGCAGTTAAGACTTGGAGATCGCTATGGAAATACAGGGATGCTCGGCTATCTCTTGGCCACGGTCATTAACTCTCAACGAGGGTCCATCAGTATCCATAATAAGATCAGGGAAAAATTTTGGACATTAATCGGTTGGATTTACAGATCAATCTTTTTAGAAGGGTTGACTGGCCACGGGTGATGGACAAAGGAGGGTCAGAGGAGAATAAAAGAATACAAAAAAACTGAGGATCGTTTTGCTTAGCCATAAGCGCTGCAGAGCTAGTTAGCTGCTGCATTGTTGTTGTTCTTTGTTTTCTTTTCTTTGCCCCTCGTCCCATATATGTCTGGCAAACACATGATTAGGGTTGAACTAGGGAAGAAGCTATGCTTGAAGGCAAATAAATGTTTTAAATCATCTTTCGCAGCGTTTGTTTACATTTTGGTGTTTGCATATTTTTGGAATATTCTTATATTATATTTGATATTTTCGTTGATTTTTATTTTATTTATTTTTACTTATTGTTAATTTATTTAATAATTATTATTATTATTTTTTTTTTTTAATTAGGGTCTCTAAGATTGGGATTTGAGGGAATTATTAAATATATTAGAGCTAAATTTCAATTTTAACGGCTTTTAGCCAACCGCCATGGAAAGAGCAGAAGCTACGCAAATCAACTGCACCTTGTGCTGGAAGGAGTTAGAGCAATCTTTAAAACCCGATGCAAACAGGAGTACCACAAATCCTGTCTTGCGGCCTACTCTAAGAAGCATGGGAAATGCCCGTTCTGCAATACGGTTTGCTTTGAAGTAGCGTCAACGAGCTCTACAACGCAAGGCCCGAAGCAGGCGTCAGGAAGTAAGGCTGGAACGCCAGCTAGAACTCGGAAGAGAGAAGCGGAAGCGAAACGACATCGCAGCCGGCCATCTCCACCGATGCGGTAGGAACCATGATAGCGGAAGCTGTAAAGAACATGCAAAGTGAGATGATGGCACAGTTGTCCGGTCATATGGCGCAACTGATCCAATCAAATTTAGCGCAGTTTAAATCTCTGTCTTTAGGGAGAAATACTACTCCAGAGTCTTTAGGGCAGGATCAATATCCGTCAGATTTTCAGATACCCCCAGAATTCCAAACTGAGGGAAGACAAACTCCCAGAAGTTAAACGATTTGACGGTAATCCAGGAAGTATTCCTGTGGATCATTTCATTTACTCAGTCGAAACCAAGACTCAGCAGACTTTGGAGGGAAATTTTCCAATACTCTGCAGCAATGCCAGCATTCTTTTCGATGGTAAGGCAAGGGAATTTTATTGAAGATTCCACAAAGCCTAGAAGAATATTCGATATGACTTGATCTTCAAAGCATTGAGGAAACAGTTTAAGGACACTCGGTCAGAAGGCGACTTCGAGGAGGCTATAAAGGATCGAAAACAGCGAGAAGAAGATTGCTTCTACGAGGCCATTGCTCAGCTTATGGAGAATTTAGAATCCCCTCTGTCGGAAAAGAGATTAGTGGAGAAATCTCAGGTCCGAACCAAGGTACCAATTGCTGAATTTCAAAATTGAAACGGTATAGGAACTTAGGGAGATGTGTAGAAAGCGTGAGGAGTACCACGAATGGTACGTGTTTTTTTCTTCTTGCGCTCTCGTTTTGTGTTAAAGTTTGAAACTACCCACCGGGGTTAACTTAAATTTTCTATTTTGTGTTTATAACTTCCCGTTCACTTCGCGTGTGCATGCAGCTATTCTAATTTGTGTACATAATTGGTTTTATTTTCCAATTTAGTTGTGCTGCTAGTGCTAGCTAACAGCTAAACGTTTTTGGCATATTTTTGCTTCGCGGCTCTCCCCTGATCAAACATCGGAAAATGTTCTCGCCTTTATACAAGACAACACCAAAGCCGATAAATTAAAGATAAAGGTGGAAAAGTTTAAATTTTCTTACGCTACGAATATTTCATATTTGAAAATATATGTCCCTAACGAGCTCTTCAACACTATTTGCTTCCCCAACTTCTGTTCAGGGTACATTATTGTAAAGGAGTTAGAAGCGAAAAAAAAAGAAAAAGCTGCCTGTAGGAATAACTCTTCCCAGGCCCGATCACACCACTGCGCCTTCTACGTCTTCCAGTTCCGACCCAAAAAACTAACCTACTCCCTAGGTATTTCCTATCAGAATGCAAGAGGCTTACGTAGTAAGCTTCCTAACTTGTATTCTGATAGCCTTTCGTTTGCATCTCAGGTTATTGTGGTCACAGGAACCTGGTTAAAGCCGGAGATTCTGAGCTCCGAAGTTTTTCCAGCTGTGTTCACAGTATATCGGCTAGATCGCCCTATCAGACGCGGGGGTGTAGTTCTTATAGCGGTATAGTTCTTATATCACTCACGTCAGAATTATTAACCTTCGAAGAATGCAACTATGTTGAATTCCTCTGTGTGAAGCTATCTATCAAAGGTAGCTCCATTTTTATACTTGGACGTTGATGTACTAAGGTCAGTACATTCAAGTGGCCCATATGACACCAGGCACGTGCCTGTTTGGGTTAGGTGTTAGTAGGCGCGATGGAAAATATATGACAGAATACGAGGAAATTGACTACCGGCGTGCTGCCAGATTGTTAGCTTGCATGCTTACTAAGTGTGTTAGTATTAAAGATTTTATTTTGGGAAGGGTAGAGAGGGTTAAAAATTAGTGTGTGCAAATCATTATAATTTGCACATAACACTCTAAAAGGTTCATGCAGTTCAAAGGAGGTTCTGCAGTGGCGCAACACTAATGGGATATAGGATCTAGTAGTTCTACATGGAACATGGAAATTAACCTGACTCAACAAGTCAGCACTTTCCACATCACCATGGATAAGGTTAAAAATAAAGGTTATCCCTAGCATCGTTCTACGATTGGCTAAGGACGGCAAGTTTATTAATGGAGTCTACTAGAGTAGGAAAGTAATCTTTGGTTTGCATCCCAATTTAAACCGCGTAGAGCGAAAAGTAAAAAGTTCTTTTGAACCGACTCAATGCGTTTACTATGGACGCCGTACTGAGGGCTCCAAACGCAGCTTCCATATTCTAGGATAGGACGAACTAAGGAAGTATATAAGGATTTAGTAACATAGGGGCCATTGAATTCCTTCGACCACTGTTTAATAAATCCAAGCACACCCCTGGCTCTATTTACCATAGACGATATATGATCAATAAAGTCAAGTTTTGGGTCCAAGCGGACACCCAAATCGTCAACAGTATTAATTCTTTCCAAAGAGCAGCAGTTCAGCGTGTAAGTAGCAAGCTTAGGAACGACACGTGAGAATGTGATTAGCTTGCATTTCGAGTCATTTAAGTTTAATAAGTTTACACGGCACCAAGTTTGAAAATTATTAAGATCTGTTTGTAAATCCGACTGGCAGGCAACGTCATTGTATTGCACGCAAAGCTTGACGTCATCCGCGTACATAAGTACTCTGGAGTTAGTCAGGACTTTGGGCAGGTGATTTATAAATACTGAAAACAATAAGGGTCCCAAATGGCTCCTTGCGGGACGCCAGATGTAACCCTTAGAACATTGGATAAATTATTCTTGAAGAGGACCTTTTGCGTCCTGCCATTCAAATAACTTGAGATCCAATTAAGAAGATCACTTGGAAAACCCATTGAATCGAGTTTTCTAACGAGGAGAGAATGGTTAACAGAGTCAAATGCTTTACTGAAATCAGTATAGATTACATCTGTCTGACAATTATTGTGGAAGCCCTTTATAATAAAGGAAGAGAGCTCCAAAAGATTTGTTGTTGTTGATCTTCGCTTAATAAAACCATGTTGACATGGAGAAATAAACGATCTACAGAGGTGCTGTAAGTGAGGGTGATAATGTTTTCAAATAATTTAGGGATGGCCGACAACTTAGAGATTCCTCTATAATTGCTGGCATCCAATTTGCTAACTTTTTAGTGGAGAGGAATAATAAACGATTCCTTCCAAATAATGGGAAAGTGGGATGTTTCCAAGGACAAGGTAAACAATTTCAGAATGGGATAGCACAGGGCGTCGGCACAATACCTGAGCACACAGCCAGGAATTCCGTCGGGACATGGCGAATAAACTGGCTTGACACGATGAAGATCTAAAAGAAGAGAGCTTTCGTTTAGGCTAGGACAGAAAATTAAGTTTGATTTGAGTATGTCGTAGGAATAGGTCTGGTGTAGATACGAAGAGCTTGAATAGGTTGTTTGAAAAAACTGCGAAAATAGATCGGCTATTGCCTGATCATTATTTGCATTAGTATTTTCAAATGACAGCGAGGAAGGATTTGTTTTAGGCTTACGTTTAGTGTTAACGAAATTATAAAACTGTTTTGGGTCCCGTGAGAACTGGGAGATAAGATAAATAGCTTTAATAACACTGCGCGTTCAGCACGGTAAAGTTTGACCGAGCTGATAAATAAGATGAAAGGGCAGATTGAGAACCGGTGATTTTAAATTTAGCATACAGTCTAAATTTTTTATTTTTAAGTCGGCTCAACTCTTTAGTAAACCACGGCGGTTTATTCGAGCTTGGAGGATAATATAACGGAACACATTAAGTAAAATATGAATTCATGGCACTGTAAAAAATATCCACGGCAACTGCCATGTCAGTGCACATGTATAGACCGGACCAATTGAACTCGTTTATAAAATTATTCAGCCGCTCAAAGTCCGTTTTGCGAAAACATAGGACTTTATTGGCTGGACGGTCAGAAATATTTTTTACGTCACACCCAATATCAAGAGTCACTTCGAAAGTTGGATGATAAGGATCTTCGGGCTACGTCAGAGGCGCCACCCTTGCTAAACTGACTCTCGCCGGATCAGAGAAGAAGCAAAGGTCAAGCAAGCGCTGTAAGGAATTTCGAACATGGTTGACTTGAGACAGCGAAATGTCAAACAAGCCAGCGATAAAGTCATGTTGTGTAGGTGTATGAGTATTGTAGAGTATTGGTGGAATTATTTGAGCACCAAATAGCACAAGGGATATTAAAATCTCCTAGAACTACCAACTGGTCTCTATCCAAAAGTCTACTGGAAACAGAGCTCGCAAATAACTGTCGACCGTTTCTCGTTGTCTGCAAATAAGTGTCTTTTCCTGACACTTTACGAAAAAACTCAGAGAGCAACCGAAATAAGGGTGGTTAAATGAGCTCGCTCGCGCTCAGAGCGAAACCGTTTTTTTTAATTCTGTTTTGTTCTGGTTGTTCAACGACCGTTTTGTCGTGTTCAGTGAAGCAAAAAGTCTTTTGCATATGTATTGGTATACACTCACACGCATAGGCAAGCAAGTCGTTAAGCGTCTGTATTGCGATCGTGAATTGAGTGTGTGTGAGTAAATGCAAAGACCGTTTGCGTTGAGTTTTTCGGTCAATCGGTCTTTTGCTGACTCTCATTGTGCGAGCGTTTCTCGTTTCGCTCTTTAGGCAATGCTCATTGAAAGAGCGACACACAAAGAGCTCAACGAAAAACGTTCAACAGAAAACATAAAAGAATACAGCAAGAGTCTCTTGCTCAGAGCGAGAGCGAGAGAGTATGAACTTTTTCGGTTGTGCTCGCAACGAGAGCGCAAGAAAAAAATCGGTCGACAGTTATTTGCGAGCTCTGACTGGAAACCATCTGAATAGCGGAAAGGTGATTCCAATAAATAGGAAGTTCCAACAGTGGAGGTATGTAGGAACAGGTAATATTTGGATAGATAGCTTCACACAGAGGAATTCAACATCGTTGCATTCCTCGAAGGTTAATAATTCTGACTTGAGTGAGGAGTCCACCGCTATAAGAACTCCACCCCCGCGTCTGATAGGGCGATCTAGCCGATATACCGTGAACACAGCTGGAAAAACTTCGGAGCTCAGAATCTCCGGCTTTAACCAGGTTTCTGTGAGCACAATAACCTGAGATGCAATCGAAAGGCTATCAGAATACAAGTTAGGAAGCTTACTACGTAAGCCTCTTGCATTCTGATAGGAAATACCTAAGGAGTAGGTTAGTTTTTTGGGTCGGGATTGGAAAACGTAGAAGGCGCAGTGGTATGGTCAGGCCTGGGAAGAGTTATTCCTACAGGCCGCTTTTTCTTCGCCTCGAACTCCTTAACAACGATGTACTCTGGCCAGAAGTTGGGAGAGCAAATAGTGTTAAATAGCTCATTAGGGACATTTATTTTAAAAGATGAAATGTCCCTAGAGTAAGAAAATTTGAACTTTTCCATATATATCTTAATTTTTTCGGCTCTGGTTTTGCCTTGTATAAAGGCGAGAACATCTTCCGATGTTTCATCAGGGGAGAGCCGCGACCCAAAAATATGTCTCGTTGGTGGAACAGCTATAAAGGCTTTTGGCAAGGCAGATTGGTTATCTGCTGTACTAGACTGTATGCTACATTTAAATTCCCCGGTTCTCAATCTGCCCTTTCATCTTATTTATCAGCTCAATCAAAATTTACCGTGCTGAACGCGCAGTGATAAAAACTATTTATCTAATCTCCCAGTTCTTAAAGGACCCAAAACAGTTTTATAATTTCGTTAACACAAAACGTAAGCCTAAAACAAATTCTTCCTCGCTGTCATTTGAAAATACTACCGCAAATAATGATCAGGCAATAGCCGATCTATTTTCGCAGTTTTTTCAAACAACCTATTCAAGCTCTTCGTATCTACACCAGACCTATTCCTACGACATACTCAAATCAAACTTAATTTTCTGTCCTAGCCTAAACGAAAGCTCTTTCCTTTTAGATCTTCATCGTGTTAAGCCAGTTTATTCGCCAGGTCCCGACGGAATTCCTGGCTGTGTGCTCAGGTATTGTGCCGACGCCCTGTGCTATCCGCTTCTGATATTGTTTACCTTGTCCTTGGAAACATCCCACTTTCCCATTATTTGGAAGGAATCGTTTATTATTCCTCTCCACTAAAAAGGTAGCAAATTGGATGCCAGCAATTATAGAGGAATCTCCAAGTTGTCGGCCATCCCTAAACTATTTGAAAACATCATATATATCATATTATATCATATTATATCATATTATATCACCCCTCACTTACAGCACAGTTGCAGATCAGTTATTTCTCCATGTTAACATGGTTTTATTAAGCGAAGATCAACAACAACAAATCTTGTGGAGCTCTCTTCCTATATTATAAAGGGCTTCCATAATAATTGTCAGACAGATGTAATCTATACTGATTTCAGTCAAGCATTTGACTCTGTTAACCATTCTCCTCGTTAGAAAACTCGATTCAATGGGTTTTCCAAGTGATCTTCTTAATTGGATCTCAAGTTATTTGAATGGCAGGACGCAAAAGGTCCTCTTCAAGAATAATTTATCCAATGTTCTAAGGGTTACATCTGGCGTCCCGCAAGGAGCCATTTGGGACCCTTATTGTTTTCAGTATTTATAAATCACCTGCCCAAAGTCCTGACTAACTCCAGAGTACTTATGTACGCGGATGACGTCAAGCTTTGCGTGCAATACAATGACGTTGCCTGCCAGTCGGATTTACAAACAGATCTTAATAATTTTGAAACTTGGTGCCGTGTAAACTTATTAAACTTAAATGACTCGAAATGCAAGCTAATGACATTCTCAAGTGTCGTTCCTAAGCTTGCTACTTACACGCTGAACTGCTGCTCTTTGGAAAGAATTAATTCTGTTGACGATTTGGGCGTCCGCTTGGACCCAAAACTTGACTTTACTGATCATATATCGTCTATGGTGAATAGAGCCAGGGGTGTGCTTGGATTTATTAAACGGTGGTCGAAGGAATTCAATGACCCCTATGTTACTAAATCCTTATATACTTCTTTAGTTCGTCCTATCTTAGAATATGGATGCTGTGTTTGGAGCCCTCAGTACGGCGTCCATAGTAAACGCATTGAGTCTTTTCAAAAGAACTTTTTACTCTTCGCTCTACGCGGTTTAAATTGGTATGCAAACCAAAGATTACCCTCCTACTCTAGTAGACTCCTATTAATTAACTTGCCGTCCTTAGCCAATCGTAGAACGATGCTAGAGATAACCTTTATAACCTTGTCCATGGTGATGTGGAAAGTGCTGACTTGTTGAGTCAGCTTAATTTCCATGTGCCTTGTAGAACTACTAGATCCTATATCCCATTAGTGTTGCGCCACTGTAGAACCTCCTTTGAACTGCATGAACCTTTTAAAGTGATATGTGCAAATTATAATGATTTGTACACACTAATCTCTAACGTAGATACCCTTCCCAAATTAAAATCTTTAATACTAACACACTTAGTAAGCATGGAAGTTAACAACCTGGCAGCACTCCGGTAGTCGATTTCCTCGTATTCCTATGTTTTGCATCACGCCTACTAACACCTAACCCAAACAGGCCGTGTCATACGGGCCACTTGAATGTACTGACCGTAGTGCATCAACTTCTTGGACGTTGAGAGAGGAAACGAAAATTTGGGTATCAGAACAATGGGCCAGCTCGAAAGCAGGTGGCCGAAATCGTCGAGGATCAGTTAGTTGAAGATGCGACTGAGTTTTCAGAGAGCGAATTGGAGGAATGCGAAATAGAGGCGTTAGCTTTGATCTGTTGGATCTGCCAAAAGGAAGGTCATCGCTATCAAGATTGATCAAGGTAGTTTCTAAAAATTTAATAATTAAGATGATCATTTTGGTGAGTGCGGATTTTTGGAAAGCAGCCAAACAATAAACGCTATCCGATATGAGGAAAGTCATAAACGGCCTTATGCTGAGGTGAAGGTCATGGGTCGATCGGTTGGGCGTTATCATGCCAAGGACTTAAAGCAGTGAGAATCCAAGCTTAGTTGGAATCAGCCTTGGGACCTAGAGGTCAGTGAGAGAGATGCTAAGCGACTCCTAGCGGTAGGCATAGGAGGGTTGCGAAGCGTTTTTAAACTTTAAGAGAGTTTAACAGGGCCAATGTTTCGCCTTTCACCCGAAGAATTTGCTAAATTCGGAAAGGTCGATCGGCTCCTTTTCGCTTGTAGCAGCAGAAAAACTCTGAGGCCGAGAGCGGAGCGGAGGAAGCCAAGCCCAAAGAGAAGAAGACGAAGAAGCGGTACTCATCCAAGCGCGGGAGACTGGCGTCGGCAGGAGGAGAGCGATAACTTCAACCCCCTTGCCATGGGGACTAATAAAGTAGCTGCATTGGGGTGACCGTTGAATTTTTTTTTAGTTCGCTTTATATGTTTCCGTGTTCTGCCATCTTCGAGCAGTGCTAGTCTTTCCATTTCTTTAATATTGATTCTGCGGCCAAATTAAATCAGCGATACGCAAAATCTAAATCGCCGGCGGAACGTAATGCTGCATTTCTCACAATGATCCAGTTAGTACATACATGTTAAAAAGTAGGGAAATGAGCCCCGTCAGAGTTGGCCTAAAATAAGAGGCATCAGGCGCGATCGCCATTTAATTTGCAATTTCCCCTTTGTTTTCTTCATTATATCAATTTCTGAGATCCAATGTTATGAAGCGTCTGGAAATAGCTATCGGCAGCTCACCAAAGAGTTTTTTATGAACATAGTCTAATAAAATTTAAGCATTCAGGAAGAGGGCCACATTTTCGGTAGGATAGGAGTAAAATTTTGATTTGCAGCCTCCTCATCAACAGCTCTACGCAGGAAAGCGCTTTCTTCGCGGGATAATTACTGGAGAGTGAGTAAGTGGATGGCTCGTAGCCATTAATTTGTAATTACGGCCCAAATGCGCCATGCAAAGTCCTAATAGAATTTGAGTCCCAGTTCCATAAGAAAGAAAAACCCAGAGAATGCTAGCTTAGAGTAAAAGGGGAAATAATAATCAAAAGCCTAAAATTGAAACCTAATTTAGAGGTTCACAACTCTTTACACGGAGAGAAATTGAGATTTTGTTTACAAATGCGATTGTTTCCAGAGGATACATTATTTTGTAATATTTATATTGCTTCGCGATTAAAACAACATCATTGTCGTTCCATTTCCAAATAGTTTAAGTTCGTATATAAGGTTTATGGCCGTTTTAGAATTTGTCTTCAGCTAGCCAATCTTCCTTAGGGATGCCTTGATCAGGGTTCAGAAGGGGTCATCAAATGGCATGTAGGATGTGATGACCATGGAAGGGAGGGCAAAGTCGCTTCAACTCCATCAGGAGCAAGCTGAATGATCCGCAAGTGTGATTACCAGTTGTAGTCTCAGTGTATGTGTTTGTTTGGTTATGTATTTTTTTCTGGTCGTAGCACGCATTGATGTAACTGTGAGATTCGTTTAATAGGCAATTCCTAGTGAGGCAAGAATACCACCCATTAGCCGACGAGCCCGAGCCGGGACAAGAAGCGTGCGCCGACCGAGGTTAACAACATCTGCCAGAATCGTTACACTTTACATCCGCTTAACATAGGTTTTTATAACATCGGCTTAACATACATAGGATTAACTTACATAACTTAATATACATAGGATCAACATACTAATAGAATTAATAGTATCCTTGCTAAACCATTTTTAAACATTTTCTCTTTAATTTAAAACCGCCTTCTTCCATGACCGATGAGCTATAAAATTTTTATTTTATCATAAGCTGATCAAATAAATTGATCATTTAACTCCTTAATTTAAGATTGAGATTGAGAAATTTTACAATTTAATTAACATACTAATTTTCGCTTAATTTAAATTAATTTCAGCTCAAAACTCATGGAATTTTCTCTCAGTGTAGCCAACTAAACGTGCATTGATGTTAACACTCGTCGAAATTAATAAAGCTAGTAGCTTTTTACAAAAATAATATATATCCGAGTTTGATATTATTTAAGCGCTGTTATTGAAGGACTACTGTAGCGGCTAGTGAGGCCAAGCATTTTCCAAGCTGATTTGATCGCTATATTCTCCATAACCCCTCTAACGAGTTTTACACGCACAAGGGTTAGGGCCCTAAAATTGCGTTTTGGCCAAGTTAACGCCCATGGGCGGCTGAACTTATAAGACTGGGGGATTACATCTGCACTGCTAGCTGATAGTTTTGCCGCAACTAGTGGCTGCTGCTACACGTGTATAAATTTTCCTCCGAGTGATCGGTCTGCTGCTCTAGCTGGGTTTTCCGCTAGACTCGGAAAGTCGGGGCGGCTGCTCCTCGCTAAGCGATGCTGCTGCAAGAACGGTGTCCTCCGCTAACCCCTCTGCTGCTCCTGGAGCGTGAGTTACCGCCACAGCACCTACCATCGGCGGTCCTCCATCGAAATCCCACGGCAACAAAACACTTACCAGCCAAATTCTTTGTTGGCAATAAAGTTTTAAGCCAAACAAACACCGGGGCCACTGCAGATCTAACCCATTTATACATCCGCTATAATACAATTCCATTCCGCTAGGTCAGCATAATTGCATCTAAACAGTAAGCGTTAAAAAACGAAATATAAAATAAAGAATTCAGTTTGAGATATATCGTAAAAACTACAGGTTGACTCGGGTTAATCAATTACAAAAAGGAAGCTCCCTGAAAATATCTTAGAAGCTAATATACATAACTAGCGCAGTCGGTAGCCCTTCGCCCAAGGACAGATTTAACCCTAGGACTTGAGGACGGATCTGAGACGACGAAGGATTATTGTTTTTTTTTTTTTTTCATTATTATGTAAGAGTGAGTAGAGTGAAACGGATATAATGGAGGGGATAGTTGAAATGAAAGAAATGAGAAAGAATAACGAATCGTAGAGCAATAATATATAAAAAATAATAATAATAATAACTAACTCATTGACCTATACATATTATATTTACAGTTTTGCATACACAAATTTGCATTTTTTCTTTATATCTATCTGGCACCGATTTTTCATAAAATTTGAAATAATATAATATAGTGGCTATACTTTAAATTTGATGAAAACCGGTTAAAAACTGAAAAAGAAAAATAATATTTAATTGTATTAATTTCTCGATCGTTCCTATGGGAGCTATATGATATAGTAGTCCGACTTTCATAAAATTTTACACAAAATTGAAGAATAAGATGAAAAAGCTATAACTTAAGTTTGACGAAAATTTTTTGAAAACTAAAAAAGCTATAATTTTTAATAGTATTAATTTCTCGATCGTTCCTATGGGACCTGTATTTCCTTTTTTTATGCCTTTTCATTATATAAAAAAGAGTAAATAATTATGTTCTGAATTGTATAATTGTTTTTGTTTTCCGATTCGGTTGATCTCTTGTTAAAAGTTTCATTGAGATAGCTTCGACTTGACTGTTCACGTTGATCAAAAGGATTTACACAACGACCTTTTTTAACATACAAACTTATTTTAGTTGTTATGTTTATTGATGTTGACCAATTTTACTGAAATTTTCTTTATGTGGTGGTGGTGGTCTTATAAGTTTGATGCGGACATGGATTAAATTTGGGCGCGGATGTTGCCAAAGCTGAATTGACAAACTTTTTTCGTTCGGTAAGCGCGTTGGGCAAGCGTAACTGAGGAATTCTTTTGAAAACAAAATTTTACAATGTAAGCTCTTTTTTTAGGTGTGTAATTCCGATTGCTAAAATTGTACTGCTTTGTAGTTTTTAAAATGATCAATAACTTGTACTTTTGACCACCTCTGTAATACAGAGTCTGTATATACTTTATAGAGTCGGGAATAAATCCATCACTCCAATATGACTATAATATAAAGAGATGAAAAATCTGTCTGTAAACGGGTTGAAGCACACGATCTTTCATTTGAGCTTGGCTTTAAATCAGCGTTTTAAAAAGCTTTGCTTCCCTGTAGTCTTTTGTTTTACTTTTACTCCCGCTTCCATAACAAGAAAGGAAGCTAACTTCGGCACGCCGAAGTTTATATACCCTTGCAGATAGAACTTTAATCAGTAGGAATTAGTACAATTTATATCTATATACATATAAAAATGAAACCCGTTTTCCGTTGTCACGACTTAACATGAAAACGGCTTGACCGATTTGGGTGAAAATTGGTAGGGAGGTAGCTTAGCGCTAGGAGACGCTATCGCTGATGTATAGAATTTACTACAAACCAATATATTAAGTAGTCATTTCCTAACATCTGAATTGGAAAAAGTAAAATAAATAAAGTGTAGGCATTTGTCTTTGAGGTGGTTCTCCTCCGCTAACTATTGTATTAGTTGCTACACTACAGTAACGTACAACAATAAATTCAGCTTAAAAAAAAAAAAAAAAAAGAGGTGGTAAGTTGAAATGTTAATTATGTATATATATATATATACTAGCTGTACCCTGCTAGAGGTGGAGAACTATCGATAGTCGTCGCCATCGATAGTGAGCGATTATTTTTCTCAAACCATCGATAGTGTCGATAGTTCTATCGGTAGTGTGATGCTTTTTAATTGTTAAATGTAAAAAAGCTATAAAATGAAATTTTAACAAAACTTTATTATATTTTTAACTCTTTAAAAAAAAAAATTCATCTAATTTGTTGCTTCATTATATTTTTAACTCTTAGGTTAACTGGGCTTAGGACCTACGTTAATAACTAGACTTTTTTGATTAGGGATTATATAAAAAGTACATCGTCGAACTGCGCACTCAAGCGGAAAAGAAGTACAAAGCTAATTCTTTTTCAAAAAGAGCATTAGGAGATTTTTACTCTCAGCTATACTTTTGCTTTTCACTATATTTTTGCGTTCCACTTTCAACTTTATTTTTTCTTTGTGATGTGATAAGCCGCTTGCAAAACTATTGATAGTACAGGGCTGCCATCGATGGCGGTGCGATAGCGCGAAACCATCGATAGTGTCGATAGTGCCATCGATAGTTCTCCACCTCTATACCCTGCCACGTTTCTCTGTGGCATATTGTGGTTGCACGCATAAGAAATAAGTCAAACAAAAAATAATAATTTTCAAATTCATTTAATTCTGAAATATTTGTTGGTATACAATATTCTTCGTTTCTCCATTCACCGCGTCAATATAAAGACTATCTGGTTTTCCGACACGGGAACACGCAACATATAATTATCCGTGTGAAAAACAATCTGCATCCAAATCTAGACCACACAACTCCAGAGATTGACCTTGAGCTTTATTAATGGTCATTGCGAACGCCAAACGAATGGGAAACGGAAATCTCTTGAACTGGAACGGTGTATCAATCGGGATCAGAGGAATCCTAGGAATGAGGACATCTTCACCTTTGAAAGGACCTGTTATGATCGTTGCTTCTACTACGTTGTTCATCAATTTCTTGACTTCGAGTCGCTTACCGTTGCAGAGTTTCGACTGATTTATATTATATATTATATTATATACTAGCTGTACCCTGCCCCGTTTCTCTGTAGCATATTATGGTTAAGAGGGCACTTCTGAATACATCAAGGTTCTGGCAAAATCATATTCCTGGCATAAGGTGAAGAAGGCAGTCAGAGTTGTCGCTGGCGGATTCAGGACTCTTTCTTGCACATTTCTTTCTGTGAAATAGACACGTTGACCATTCTCCTAATGGACTGCCAAGTGAACTAAAGCTGGATAGCGTTCATGAATGGGGAACGAAAAAATTCTCCATGCAGCCTCGTTGCTGCTTATGTATCTTCCATACTGGTATTGAGATATTTCATCGACAACTAGTACTGCATTGTTGTCACCATTTTCTGCCCAAACACCAAAAACTGCCATATCGCTGCCTTTATTCACGTACTTGCAGATATATTTAATCGATTTCAAGGAATTGCAATATTCTACGTTGATGTGCGCTTTGTATGATTTTGACAATAGTGGTGAGTATGGAACCACCCAACGATTGTCTACCTCAATATCACCAATTCTCATGTTTAAATTTGCCGAAGTCCCTCCATCTTCAGTTGACCGTCTCCTATACAGAGGATATCCATCGTCCCCTGTTATGGTGTTGGCTGTAAATGCTCGAGGATATCGCTTGGAACACTTCCCGTCTACCATGCATGGTGAACATGGGTTGAGGGTACCACATGGGCCATGGATTATGTTCTTGATGACAACTTTATGCAAATCCGTATCAACCTCGGCCCATGGAATCTCAGCGCATATAACATCGTCAATTTCATCTGGAGTAATTTTATCATACAGCCATTCTACTGAATACATCCAGCATCGCACAGATCCAAAAACTCCATGTTTCACAATGAAATCCATCAGTGACTTGAGCTTTTGTCAGAAAACACGGGCTGTGATGTCATGCCTATCCCCATACGATTGTCCAGGAAATAACAGCTGTACTATCTCGTCCCAAGCTGGATTGCATGTGAAGGTGATAAATAAGTCTGGACGGCCGTAGCAACGAACATATGCCATGGCATTTTGAGAATATTCATGCATGTGGCGTGGACTACCTATGTATGAGGATGGCAAAATCGTGAGCTTTCCAACGTTGGTTGTATTGCGGTCATTCATCACAGCATCCCGCAAATGTATATATTCATCGGACCGAAGTTTCGTCTGATTCAATCGGAGGAACAGCAAACGTTCTGTTTCAATTTTTGCATACATATCGACAATGTACTGATGAAACAACTGACGATATTTAAATATATGATTGTCTTCGGTCCTCCGAACCATTAACCTGTATGAGTAAAAGTTCATCGCGCTGCCCTTTTTATTCGTTTCTACACCATTGACTGGATCTACCATCTTTACATTGAAATGGTATCCATCGGCACCATCCCAGAAGATTAGTGGATACTGCAAAGCATCGTAAAAACGGTGAGTTTCTGCGACGTTTACCAATCGATCTTTTCGTCGATGGAGAACAATATCTCGAGGTTGAATCTGATCCCCGACTATGACAATTGCCACTTCGTCTATAGGTGGAGCATTATATCTCCTGATATGTTCTCCAGCAGGCGTTTTGTCTGCATGAATGACAATTTTAGGAGTATCCGAAGGCATCATATCGATTGCTGTTTTGAATAAACGCACCAAATTGTTCCGTTCGTGAAAAAGCTTCTTTAGCTGCGAAATAATGTGCCTCTTCAGCGATTTATTGATTCCATAACGTGCATCTACTTCATCTCCATCATCCCCAATGAAGTACATTTGAAGAAATTTGTGTTCGCTGTCTGGGAACAGAAGCAGGGAACCGGCTTTATGATAGATTTGTCCTTTGATTTTAAAAGTTGGCATGAATTCTGCAGTTATAATTTCCGCACCAAATGACGTCATTTGAAAGCAAGAGTTATATTTCCTAATGTTCGACAGGAAATGCTTCGATTCAGCAGTAGATCCAGCGAACAGAGAGTGCAGAGGCTCTGGTGGTGCTTCAAGTTGAGGCAATTCCACTTTCCCGGAAGCGCAACACAATCCTTTTGGTTCGTTTTTGAATTTAAGAGCCTGACAGTATATGCAGACCTGATGCATCCGGCCAATAACGACATTCGATTCGAGCTGTAATCAATAGTTGGATTATATCTGAATGCAAGACAATTGTATTGCAGGTTTTGATCTTCTGCAAGCTGTAAACGCGCTTCAGCTACCCTTGCCCTGTCGCGTTCATTATTTTGAGAGTGAATCAAATCGATTGCTGCAGAACGCGACTACCTAACTCTCAATCGTTTTCTCTCAAGCCTATCTGCTCGTCTTTCTGCTGATTCCTCGTTGTGCATCTGCATTGCTCTCAGCCGCTCAGTCTCTCGGATGGAGGCCCGTTCTTCGTCAGTCATATTCGTAATCTTACGTCTTTTTGCTTCTGTATTGCGAGTACGACGACCCAAACTCGACTTCTTGGGTGGCATGACTTCGTTTCTTACTGAACCTGAACAAAAAAAAAATTTTTATCTCCAATTCCTTATTTCAATATGTTTTGCATGTTCGACAGGAAATGCTTTGATTCAGCTGGCTGCCTGTAGAGGACGCAGCAGTAGGGGCACGGGGAAACGCTCAAAAAATTGATATATTCGCAAACGCAGATAAGCTATCAACATCATAATAACCGAGCTGGAACCTCAACGCATGTTGTGTAAAAATTTGGGCTTAAACGGTTCAGAACTTTTCAAGTTTATGAAGGATGTAGACACGAACAGAGCATTTTTATATATATAGATTTACAGTTTTACATTTCGTAGTTTGTATGTATTTTCTTCTATATCTAACGATCGTTTGTACGGGAGCTATATGGTATAGTCGTCTGACTTTAATAAAATTAAAAATTATAGAATTATATAAAAGGGCTATACCTCAAATTCAATGAAAATCTGTTGAAAACTGAAACAGTTACAATTTTTTAAATTGTATTCATTTTTCTATTGTTCCTATGTGGTGCTGTTGATTTTTCATCGATGACAGGCCATACAAACTGTTGATTTATTTAACATGGGCATGTCCTAGGCTGTCATAAAAAATCCATCAACAATAAATCGATGATTCATCAACAATTCATCAACAAATTCATCAACAAAGCATCATCAATACATCGATGTTTAATTAATGTTTAATCAACAATTCATCGATGTTTCATCAACAAATTTCTCAACGGACGGGCCATGGTTCTGCCGCCGACTTCCGTGTAGACTACCGCCGTAACTGTATCGTGGGCAGAGCGTCGTAGTAAAAGTCGCAGTCGGCAGAGGGTCGACTCGGTAGAAGACGAAGTCGGCAGAGCGTCGCCTCTGTAGAAGTCGCAGTCGTCGCGTTGATGACATGTTGATGACAGTGGCCTATTGATGACACGCGGTACTGCAGCGGACCAATACTGAAAACTGTGCGCACATAGCCCGGTCGATCTAGCCATGTCCGTCTGTCCGTTTCTACGCAAACTAGTCTCTCAGTTTTAAAGCTATCTGAATGAAACTTTGGAGTTTGTCTTCCATATACTCCCACTCGTATATACAAATGTCGGAACGGGTTGGATCGCACAGCTATATTAAATAGCTGCCATAGGAATGATCGGAACATTTTTACAAAAAAAGTTATAACGATTTTAGTTTTCAACAGAAATAAATAAAATTTTAGATATATACATTTTATATTACTTTGCATTTTTGTGTAAAATGTTATGAAGATCAAAGAATGAATCTTTGTAGTCTTCTATATACTCTCTCGTATATAAGTCGGAACGGGCCGGATCGGACGACTATATCATATAGCTGCCATAGGAATGATCGGAAACTAAAAAAAAAATTATAACATTTTCAGTTTTCTACAGAATTAAAACAAATTTGAGATATAGACATTTCAAGCTACTTTACAATTTTGTGTAAAATTTTACGAAAATCGGACTACTATACCCATAGGAACGATAAAGAAATTTAAAATTAACAAGAAAGGAAGCTAACTTCGGCACGCCAAAGTTTATATACCCTTGCAGATAGAACTTCTATGAATAAAAAACCATACAATATAAATGATATATATTTGTGTTAAAAAACAATGAAGTAATACCTGCTTTTATTGTATTCACCTATACATATTATATTTGCAGTTTTACATTCAAAGATTTGCGTTTTTCCTCTACATCAAACGATCGTTTGTATGGCACTTATATTATATAATAGTCCGATTTTCATGAAATTTGACACAAAATTTAAGACTAATATAAAATGCCTATACCTAAAATTTGATGAAAATCAGTTGAAAACTGAAAAGGTTATAAATTTAATTGTATTAATTTCTCGATCGTTCCTATGGGAGCTATATGATATAGTAGTCCGATTTTCATAAAATTTTATGCAAAATTTTAGAGTATAGTATAATGGCTATATCTCAAATTTGATCGAAATCTATTGAAAACTGAAAAAGTTAAAAAAAATTTTTGTAAAAATTTTCCGATCATTCCTATGGCAGCTATATGATATAGTCGTCCGATCCGGCTCGTTCCGACATATATACGAGTGAGATTATATAGAAGGCTAACTACAAAGTTTCATTCAGATAGCTTTAAAACTGAGAGAGTAGTTTGCGTAGAAACGGACAGACGGACAGACGGACAGAAGGACAGACGGACAGACGGACAGACGGACAGACGGACAGACGGACAGACGGACATGGCTAGATCGACTCGGCTGTTGATCCTGATCAAGAATATATATACTTTATATAGTCGGAGGTGCCTCCTTCACTGCGTTGCAAACTTCTGACTGAAATTATAATACCCTGCAAGGGTATAAAAATTATAACTTTTTCAGTTTTCAATACATTTTCATCAAATTTGAGGTATAGCCATTTTATTTGTGTCAAATTGTATGAAAATCGGACGATTATATCATACATATATGTTAGGTGACATAAAACCGATCGTTAGATGTAGAGGAAAAATTCAAATCTGTGAATGTTAAACTGTAAATATAATATGTATAGATGAATGAAATGAAAGCAGGTATTACTTCATTGTTTTTTAAACATAAATATATATAATTTATATTGTATGGATTCCCAGTCATCGAAGTTCTATCTGCAAGGGTATATAACCTTCGGCGTGCCGAATTTAGCTTGCTTTCTTGTTTTTATTTTAATCTGCGTCTTTCAATTGCTAATAAAACAACCCTTTTCCGGAGTATAGGTGAATGTGCAGCATGTGTTTTTATGTAAAAAAAATCTTCTATATCCTCTTTATAGTCCGTGTAACCAATAAGGCATTGGCAACAATAATTACATTCAAGATGACAATGTCTAACAAACAAGTGAGACTATTGTCTGTCTGTTAAGTGGGATTCTGATTGTTTTTCAAAAAGATTTTGAACAATAAATGATGTGAAATCTTTCAAGAGAGTGTGCTGTAAGTGCTGTTCAACTGTTTACTAAGCTGAGGACTCTGTTCAGGTCTAAGTTCTTGAATTTATTTTGCATTTTCTGTTTTCTACATAACAATTACCAATGAGGCTGCTTACACCCACATTGCAGTTCTTTGCCAGAAACAACTTCCGCTGTTTTTACTGCTTTGATAAGGTTTCTTTTTCTTATATCTTTGTTGGAATTCCGAAAACAAACATTTCTGGTGAGGCACTCGATTATTGCAAAGTAAATCGGAATTTAATTGCTATTGTATTCAAAGTCTTGTGCTTAAGTTTCTTGAGCTATTTAGATACATATAAACTCAGCCAATATATGTTTTTATAGACAAAAGCATCTGGTGTTTGGTGCTTAATTATTACTTACCATGAAACTAATGCGTTTAAAGGGTACCCAATATTATTTCTTATTATAAACGTATAATGGTTTTGATTGAAAACAAGAAAAAAAACTACTTCGGCACGCCAAAATTTGTATACCCTTGCAGATTAAAATTCGATCAGTAGAAATTAATGCAATAAAAATTATTTATATTTAAATTAAAAAACAATGAAGAAATACCTGCTTTTATTTTATTCACCTATACATATACCTATAACTTACAGTTTTACATTCACAGTTTTGCAAATTTATGTTTTTTTTATTTATTTTTTTTTTAATTTTCCGATCGTTCCTATGGCAGCTATATGATATAGTCGTCCGATCCGGCCCATTCCGATATATTTATATACGAGTGAGAGTATATTGAAGACTGACTGCAAGTTGACATAAATTCTAAAAATAGAGTTACAGATCTAAAACTTTGCATATTATGTTTTGTTTAGAAAGACGATAATGTAAAAAAATTTAGAGTCTGTGCGACCAGGCCCTCCATTGCCTCCCATGCAAACCGATTCGTAGTATTATCATTGAAATTACTGGCCTATTGTCAATTTAAGATATACGTAAAGTAAATGGGCAACACTCGGTACTCGGCTTGCTGGAAGACGACAACCAGTGGAAATGTTTTCTTTTCGATATAAAGTTGACTACATGTACATTTATTATATCATTCAGCGACGATATGTTCAGTTCATTGATTGACCTAGGAAACTTTTTTTTTTGTCACATAAATTATTTCTACCGAATTTCTAGTAATTCATCAAAAGTATACCCTAAGCATTGACGAAATACGGGTATATATCATACTATCTCCCTATCTATCTCGTTCTTTTGGAGCCGCTTATAAGCTTAGTTTTGATGATTGGAGGTAAAATACAAAAAATTGCTTTTACAAAAAATATGCGTGCACATGATTTACTAAAAAAATATGGTTTATTAGTGATAATAGGGTAGATTGCAGGATCCTCCTGCTGCTAAAAACCCTGGCGTTGAGCACAAAGAATATCCCACATCGCTGACGAAAAAGCCCGTATGTAGCAGAAGAAAAGGCGGGGGTGTCGTGGGGTTCAATTTCAAGGCGCGTCAATTTTATTCAGGTGCATACGAGGTGTGTTCAAAAAGTAAGGTGACTTTTCAAATTTCTCGGCAACATTTTTTCGATTATCGATTTTTTTGTTTTGTTATGTTGGTTCACTCTTCTCTAACATCTGTACCAAGTTTCAAGTGAATCCCCTATTTTGTTTGGTTGTGAGAGGCGTAGAGGTTACAACTTGTTACCTTTACGCCTCTCACAACCAAACAAAAAACGGGATTTACTAGAAACTTGGTGGAAGAGTGTACTAAAATAACAAAACAAAAAAATCGATAATCGAAAATGTGTTGCCCGAGAAATTTAAAAAGTCACCTTACTTTTTGAACACACCTCGTACATACGCTTAGACATAAAAGCCGTGCTCCCGACCGAAATGCTAAGCCTAATTCTTGGACGTTGATGCACTAAGGTCAGTACATACAAGTGGCCCGTATGACACCAGACACGTGCCTGTTTGGGTTAGGTGTTAGTAGGCGCGATGGAAAATATAGGACAGAATACGAGGAAAATTGACTACCGGCGTGCTGCCAGATTGTTAGCATGCATGCTTACTAAGTGTGTTAGTATTAAAGATTTTAATTTGGGAAGGGAATCTACGTTAGAGATTAGTGTGTATAAATCATTATAATTTGCACATAACACTCTAAAAGGTTCATGCATTTCAAAGGAGGTCCTACAGTGGCGCAACACTAATGGGATATAGGATCTAGTGGTTCTACATGGTACATGGAAATTAAGCTGACTCAACAAGTCAGCACTTTCCACATCACCATGGATAAGGTTAAAAATAAAGGTTATCCCTAGCATCGTTCTACGATTGGCTAAGGACGGCAAGTTTATTAATAGAAGTCTACTAGAGTAGGAAGGTAATCTTTGGTTTGCATCCCAATTTAAACCGCGTAGAGCGAAAAGTAAAAAGTTCTTTTGAACCGACTCAATACGTTTACTATGGACGCCGTACTGAGGGCTCCAAACGCAGCATCCATATTCTAGGATAGGACGAACTAAGGAAGTATATAAGGATTTAGTAACATAGGGGCCATTGAATTCCTTCGACCACCGTTTAATAAATCCAAGCACACCCCTGGCTCTATTCACCATAGACGAAATATGATCAATAAAGTCAAGTTTTGAATCCAAGCGGACGCCCAAATCGTCAACTGTATTAATTCTTTCCAAAGAGCAGCAGTTCAGCGTGTAAGTAGCAAGCTTAGGAACGACACGAGAGAATGTCATTAGCTTGCATTTCGAGTCATTTAAGTTTAATAAGTTTGCACGGCACCAAGTTTGAAAATTATTAAGATCTGTTTGTAAATCCGACTGGCAGGCAACGTCATTGTATTGCACGCAAAGCTTGACGTCATCCGCGTACATAAGTACTCTGAGAGTACTGAGTACTGAGTACTCAAGACTTTGGGCAGGTCATTTATGAACAATGTAAACAATAAGGGTCCCAAATGGCTTCATTGCGGGACACCAGATGTAACCCTTAGAACATTGGATAAATTATTCTTAAAGAGGACCTTTTGCGTCCTGCCATTCAAATAACTAGAGATTCAATTAAGAAGATCACTTGGAAAACCCATTGAATCGAGTTTTCTAACGAGGAGAGAATGGTTAACAGAGTCAAATGCTTTACTGAAATCAGTATAGATTACATCTGTCTGACAATTATTGTGGAAGCCCTTTATAATAAAGGAAGAGACCTCCAAAAGATTTGTTGTTGTTGATCTAAAACCATGTTGACATGGAGAAATAACCGATCTACAAAGGTGCTGTAAGTGAGGGGTGATAATGTTTTCAAATAATTTAGGGATGGCCGACAAATTAGAGATTCCTCTATAATTGCTGGCATCCAATTTGCTACCTTTTTAGTGGAGAGGAATAATAAACGATTCCTTCCAAATAATGGGAAAGTGGGATGTTTCCAAGGTCAAGGTAAACAATTTCAGAAGGGGATAGCACAGGGCGTCGGCACAATACCTGAGCACACAGCCAGGAATTCCGTCGGGACCTGGCGAATAGACTGGCTTGACACGATGAAGATCTAAAAGGAGAGAGCTTTCGTTAAGGCTAGGACAGAAAATTAAGTTCGATTTGGGTATATCGTAGGAATAAGTCTGGTATATATACGAAGAGCTAGAATAGGTTGTTTGAAAAAACTGCGAAAATAGATCGGCTATTACCTGATTATTATTTACATTAGTATTTTCAAATGAAAGCGAGGAAGGATTTGTTTTAGGCTTACGTTTAGTGTTAACGAAATTATAAAACTGTTTTGGGTCCTGTGTGAACTGGGCCCTACAACGAGTTAAATAGTTTTTATAACACTGCGCGTTCAGCACGGTAAAGTTTGACCGAGCTGATAAATAAGATGATAGGGCAGATTGAGAACCGGTGATTTTAAATTTAGCATACAGTCTAGATTTTTTATTTTTAAGTCGGCTCAACTCTTTAGTAAACCACGGCGGTTTATTCGAGCTTGGCGGATAATATAACGGAACACATTCAGTAAAAAATGAATTCATGGCACTGTAAAGAATATCCACGGCAACTGCCATGTCAGTGCACATGTATAGATCAGACCAATTGAACTCGTTTATAAAATTATTCAGCCGTTCAAAGTCCGTTTTGCGAAAACATAGGACTTTATTGGCTGGACGATCAGAAATATTCTGTACGTCACACCCAATATCAAGAGTCACATCGAAAGTTGGATGATAAGGATCTTCGGGCTGCGTCAGAGGCGCTACCCTTGCTAAACTGACTCTCGCAGGATCAGAGACGAAGCAAAGATCAAGCAAGCGCTGTAATGAATTTCGCACATGGTTGACTTGAGACAGCGAAATGTCAAACAAGCCAGCAATAAAGTCATGTTGTGTAGGTGTATTGAGAGTATTGGTGGAATTATTTGAGCACCAAATAGCTCCAGGGATATTAAAATCTGCTAGAACTACCAACTGGTCTCTATCCAAAAGTCTACTGGAAACCATCTGAATAGCGGAAAGGTGATTCCAATTAATAGGAAGTTCCGGCAGTGGAGGTATGTAGGAACAGGTAATATTTAGATAGATAGCTTCACACAGAGGAATTCAACATCGTTGCATTCCTCGAAGGTTAATAATTCTGACTTGAGTGAGGAGTCCACCGCTATAAGAACTCCACCCCCGCGTCTGATAGGGCGATCTAGCCGATATACCGTGACCACAGCTGGAAAAACTTCGGAGCTCAGAATCTCCGGCTTTAACCAGGTTTCTGTGAGCACAATAACCTGAGATGCAAACGAAAGGCTATCAGAATACAAGTTAGGGAACTTACTACGTAAGCCTCTTGCATTCTGATAGGAAATACCTAAGGAGTAGGTTAGTTTTTTGGGTCGGGATTGGAAGACGTAGAAGGCGCAGTGGTATGATCAGGCCTGGGAAGAGTTATTCCTACAGGCCGCTTTTTCTTTTTCTTCGCCTCGAACTCCTTAACAACTATGTACTCTGGCCAGAAGTTGGGAGAGCAAATAGTGTTAAAGAGCTCGTTAGGGACATTTATTTTGAAAGATGAAATGTCCCTTGCGTAAGAAAATTTGAACTTTTCCACCTTTATCTTAATTTTTTCGGCTCTGGTTTTGCCTTGTATAAAGGCGAGAACATCTTCCGATGTTTGGTCAGGGGAGAGCCGCGAGACAAAAATATGTCTCGTTGGTGGAACCGCTATAAGGGCTTTGGGCAAGGCAGATTGGTTATCTGCCGTGCCATTGTCGGCCGGTATTCCGGGCCTAACACCCTGGGCAGATATATCGTTAAACACGGGACTTTGAGGGGTCAATATTTGCGACCCCCAGGGGACAAAACAGAAATCACCGGCGGTACGGCCACTCCCGCTGCACATTCGGGTACCGAATCTTTTCTAGCGCTCGATCTCAGCACTCTTGGAATTAATGCTGAGGTCGAGGGCTGTGCCGAGGTAGGCTGCTGCTGAGAGCCCGTTGCAGGTAGTTGGGGTCCGTCTACATCCCACCAATAGCAGTTTTTTTTGCGCCTAGGAGACTCATTTTATAGCGTAAGGCTATTAAATGGGGTGTCCAGCGCCAAGAACATATCAAGAGTTTTAAGAAAACTCGTTAAAATGCACTTAAAACCGCTTTTGGTTTCCCGCATGAAAGACATCATCTCCCTTTCTACATCGCGACAGGCCTCATAACAGAAACGCAGGCCGATGTTTTTTTTTTACATCGTACACCGTCCGAGCTGCAACTCCAATACACTTGGCGTGCATGACGTTGTCGCACAGCCAGCAGCCGATTGTAAGGTCACCTGCAGCAATTGCCTTTTTGCAGGTTTTGACAAAACAGACAATATTTACAGACATTATAAGGACTTACCACTGTACTTGTACTTGGGAAAAAAACAACAGAGCTATGAAGAAAGAAGTGAAGAGTCACAGCGGAAGCGAGAGAGCGGGGGAGCGAATGAGATCAGATAAGATAAGAAGTGCAGCGGCACAGCTAAAGCGAGAGAGTGGGAGAGCGTGGAAGATAAGTAGATAGCAAAAACGTTTAGCTGTTGCGACGGCGCAAACAAAAGCTAAACGAAGAAGACACAAAAAGGAATGCAAAATATGCAAGAGCTAGCACTAGCAGCACAACTAAATTGGAAAATAAAACCAATTATATACACAAAATTAGAATAGCTGCATGCACACGCGAAGTGAATGGGAAGTTATTAACACAAATTAGAAAAATTTAAGTTAACCCCGGTGGTTAGATTCAAACTTTAATACAAAACGAGAGCGCAAGAAAAAAACACGTCCGTTCACTTGGAAAGATGAAAGATATATGAGCGTAACAGTGTGAGAGTTTCGCCCGAGAGGAGGAGCTTTTACTAGCCGTCCCTCAGTTAAGTTCTTAGGCGCGATCGCAGCTCCGGAACACTGGTGCCTGCGATCGGGAATACCAAAAAGCGAAGAGCGGGAGAACGTAAATTCACTGGACGGTCAGTGCGAGGAGGGCCGATAAACCGGAGCGCAGGAGCGCCCGATCTTTTGGAAGCTCGGTTGGCAGAGACGGCGCAACGGCCGACGCAGTGGCCCTCCTGACCTGAACAAGTAGTATATTATGCTTAAGTAGTATTGTCTAACATTGTGATATTTATTTGTAAGGTTTAAAAACAAGGTGCGGGTAAAATTAATTAATTAATATTTTTTACTTTGGTACTTTATTAGATTTTTTTTAAATAGATCTAGAAATTTAGGAAAACCACCAAATGAATTCTTGAAGTATCAGAATTCTCTTAATGAGAAATGATAAAATGTCAGAAAATAATGGAAAAATATGTTTGATTTTCTTAAATCGATTGAAAACGGTAAAAAGTTTAACATTTGTCTTTAAAAAATCGTTTCGGTTGGTTACAATTTTTTTTAAAGAAAGTTTGGTTTTATTACCACTGAAAAAAAATTGGGGTGTAGAGTTTTATAAATTAGATGATACGAAATTCAATACAAATATGGCCTGGAATCCGCACAGAAAAAAATGTTGCCAGGGCCGATGTGGAATTAAGACCCGATACGCGAAATTGGCAAGACCAGGAGAAGAGCGGAAGAGAAAACTATGTGACACTATGGAGACACTCCTACCATTCGAACTCCAAAAGAGAGGGTTGTAGATGGAGAAGAATATAGAAGAAGTGTGTCCTCACAAAAAAAAACAAATTTTTTTTAAATCAAGAATATTTGGCTTGATTCAAGTACGATTCGGCTTATATGGTCAAATTAAGCCCGTATCGGGATAAAAATGAATTTATATCTCGCACGTGTGTTCATATTATTCCCAACTGGTTCTAACAACCTTGGCATGAGGTTACGGTTGCTGGCCAACTTCTAGATAAGTACATACGTATGTATTCTTTGTCAAACACATTTGCAAGAAACAACAAAAAGCTTGTATAAATGTTAAAAATTAAAATTTACATTAGACCTTACATAGTTAAAATATGTTAAATATATTTATTTAAAAAAAATTTCAGCACAACAAATTTAAATTTATTCGTATTTTGGAAATAAAATTGTATAAAACCACAAGAAAATTTTAGAATAATTATGGAGCTTAAACAAAATTCTTGGTATTAAAATATTTAAAAATATTCATATTTGAATCAACAATTTTTGGGATTCAAAATTTTAAAATATTCGGGATTAAATCAAGAATTTTTGGGATGAGCATTTTTAAGATTATTATAATTTCACTCAGAAGCTTGCAACGCAGTAAAGGACCTCCGACCATATAAAGTATATACATACTTTATCGGCATCAACAGCTGAGTCAATCTAGCCATGTCCACCTGCCCGTCTACGTCCGTTTCTACGCAAACTAGTCTAAGTTTTGAAGCTATCAGAATGAATCTTCTATATACTCTCACTCGTATATATGCCGGATCGGACGACTGTTTCATATAGCTGCAATAGGAACGATCGGAAAATTAAAAAAAAAAAATTATAACTTTCAGTTTTCAACAGATTTTGATCAAATTTAAGTTATAGCCATTTCAAATCATTCTACAATTTTGTGTTAAATTTTTTGAAAATCTGACTACTATATCATATAGCTCTCATAGGAACGATAGTTAGCTATAAAAGAAAATTGCAAATCTGTGAATGTGAAACTGTAAATATAATATGTAAATGTGTATGAAATGAAAGCAGCTATAACTCCATTGTTGTTCAACATAAATATATATAAAATTTATATTGTATTCATTCTTAGTCATCGAAGTTCTTTCTGCAAGGGTATATAAACTTCGGCGTGCCGAAGTTAGCTTCCTTTCTTGTTTTAAATTCTCTTTATGTTAAAAGCAACGAAGTTTTTCCTAAATTCGTTACATTCGCCAGCACTCACAAACTATATTTAAAGTTTTACAGTTTCACATTCACATTTTTGCCTTTTCCTCTATATTTAGGTATTATTCTTATGTTAGTAATTTGATATATTCATCCGAATTTCATATAATTAAAATCGACGGACGGACGGAGGGTCAGACGGACGGAGGGACAGACGGACGGACATGGCTTGATCGACTCGGCTGTTTATGCTAATCAAGAATTCTTACTTTACACATACTTCACGAATTCGAAATAAAATTATTATACCCTGCAACCGTAAAAAAAGGAATTTCGTTTCAAGACGCAGTCAGTATACCGTTACCTCCGCTTAAGTGAAATTTAGGGTTAAAGAATCGTCGAAGTCATACACGTTTCTTACGGCGCTGCAGTTTTGGGCACCGTGACAGGAAAGACTAAAAGGAAGGTTCCCAAGCTCTGCGTCCATCACGTTGAGCCCTAAGTTGAAAGCCCAGATCTCAGAAATATATTGAATACCTTTTTTATATATGTAATCGTTTTTAAGGTTTTATTTGTTTGAAATCAATTCAGCTTTGAACCAGAATATAGGAATATAAATGGTCATTGCCACCGCTTTCGAATAAGAACTTCCCATTTCAATGAAATTTCAATCTTTCATATAATATCAAAGAACTGGGAGACCTGTCGAATTTCGTTGTTGATCTGTCAAATCAATATGCATTCCAAGTTGATTTAAATAGACCCGTTAATATTGTTTTAAATGAGATCAATTTATGGGCAAGGTTATTTACATATCTGCCGAAATAGCCGATATACTGTGAACACAGCTGGAAAAACTTCAGAGCTCAGAATCTCCGGCTTTAACCAGGTTTCCGTGAACAAAATACCTTGAGAAGCAAACGAAAGACTATCACAATACAAGCTAGGAAATGTAGCATTCTGATTGGAAATACCTAGGGAGTGGGTTAGTTTTTTTGGATCGCGATCGGATTTGATCGGGCCAAGGAAGTGTTATTCCTATGTACATGCCGCTTTTCCTTTTTCTTAGATTCGAACTCCTTAACAACAACTTACTCTGGCCAGAATTAAATTAAGCAAACTGTGTCAAAGAGCTCGTTTAAGACATTTATTTTAAAGTATTAAAAATACCAAGCGTAAGAGAATTTGAATTTTTCCACCTTTATATCGATTTTTCGGCTCTGGTTTAGCCTTGGATAAAGGCGAAAACATCTTCAGATCTTTGAGAAGGGTAAAGCCGCGAAACAAATATATGTCTCGTAGGTGGGACTCCTATTAGGGCTTTTGGAAAGCACACTGATTATCTGCAATGCCTTTATTGTTGGCTGGAGGATTTACGGGATTGTGGGGGTCAAAATTTGAGAGCCGCAGGGGACGCAACGGATGTCACCGGTGGCACGGTCACTCCCGCGGCACATTCGGGCAGCGACTTGTTTTTAACGCCCGATCTCAAAACTCTTTATATTAATTCTGAGATGGAGGTCTGTCCCAAGGGAGGCTGTTTTTGGAATCCGATTACAAGTTATCCTCCAATTGCGGTTTTTTTGCGCTTAGGTGACTCTTTTAACAGCGTGAGGCTATTAAATTGATTATCCAGCACCAAGAACATATCACCCTTGGTTTGGCGCATAAAAGATATCTCCCTTTCAACATCGCGACAAGCCTTGCAACAGTAGCGGAAGCCGATGTTTTTACTTACATCATCCGCTGTCCGTACTGCAACACCAAGGCACTTGGCGTGCAATAATATCGTACAGCCAGCAGCAGAAATAGCCTTTTAGCAGGTTTTGGCGAAACTGACGAAACAGACAGTTCCTCCGGCTCACATCAGGTGGCCAAAGGCAAGGATAGGTATCTTAACATATTACGCACATTTATTTCAATAGACAATTCAACATGTAACAGAAAATAATAATTATTGTTAAGGGAACATAATGCATGGAAAGGATCATGTTCGTCAAGGACACATTAAGGGTAATTGGACGAGAATAACGAGAAGGTCGTACAGGGACCGAGAACCTTAATTTGCTTAAAAGATAGGTGGACCAAATATGTCAGTTAATTAATTTATACCGGAACATCACACCGTGGCAGGTTTGACGATCCTTAAGGGTGTGAAGGTTTAACAGGCGTAATCTCTCGGTGTACGAGAGAAGACGACGATGTTGGTCCCAGCGCAAGCAAAAAGGAATTGTTTCTGAACAGATTCGATACTTCGCATATTGAGGTGACAATATGAGTTAACGCATCCAGTTCCCATGGACAGAAACTGTCGAGTTGAAGGCCATATCTGGTGGCCAACACGCGCAGTCAAGAAACAGCCGATTCCACGCTCCGGGGGCAATAGCACGGTTTCCGGCCTGAACCCTCGGTCAGCAAATGATCGCTACTGGCCGGATATCAAATGCTGACCCAGCACGTTGGCGAAGCTTAAGTTAGTCTTAATTTGGTACACCACAGCCTTAGCTATGTTTAATTAATTAAATTAAATTAAATTAATTAAATCCCTTGTATTTGTAAGAACCTTAGCTTTAACAGGCTTAAGGGACATAAATAATAACGTTATTAGTATAATTAAACCCCAATCAAGTTAATTGGCGCCCAACGTAGCCGACACACGCAGTTCTCGGTACAGCATTTTTACGAAAGTAAATGCAACTAGTTCGGAGTTCTAAAATTTTGAATACTCGCGCGACGAAAGTGCAGTGAATTTGCAAATAAAGTGCAATAAATAAATAAATATATAAATATATAAATAAATAAATAAATCGACATTAAATCGCGGCCGGTGTAATTTATTTGCGAGAATTGCTAGATAAATAAAAATAAAAAATCACAAACTAAAAGAAAAATCTTAATTATAAAGGAACCCCCTCGTCCCTCAAACTCAGAAAATTCGGCGACAGCATAAATATAAGAAATATGTGAAGGCTTTTTATCCAAACTGTTCGTCAGTAAATAAATAGATACTCAGCGAATATTTTTCGCTGAGAGTGGAAACTTCAATTCCCTCACACAAATATTATATATTTCCTCTAATGAAATTAATTATTAGAAACTAAAATTTACTTTAAAAAACAAATCAAACCCCTTGATATTTAATTAATGCTTTCTGGGGCTATCGAGCTACAACAGGTGCTTCATAAAAAACTTTGCGACAATCGCAAGACCTTTAAATAAGATTCTGAAGGGAGAAAACGGGAAAAACTAATACCAGTCAAGGAAATTGACATCAATATGACCAAAGAACCGAGAGAAAGGCTGAGAGCAATCTTGGCATCAGAACATTTTTTGCTTTCATACCCAGACTTTAAGAGGTCATTCGATTTAACAACGGATGCATCGGGCTTTGGTCTAGGTGCTGTACTATCTCAAGACGGCCGCCCAATCAGAATGATATCACGTGTCTTACGCGACTGCTAAAAGAATTACGCAAGCAACGAGCGAGAGTTCCTTGCCATTGTTTGGGCACTAAAAACTTCCGGAATTACCTACACGGAGTAAAAGGCTTACGGATCTTTACCGATCATCAGCCACTTACCTTTGCTGTCTCTGAAAAAAACCCTAATGCAAAGCTAAAGTGCTGGAAAACGATTATTGACGATAATGGCGCCGAGTTGGTTTATAAGCCAGGCAAAGAAAATCTCGTAGTGGACGCGTTATCTATCGAAACATAAACGCCCAAGAGGACGTGCAGCAATTAGATGCAGCCAAAATTCATAGCAAACAGTCGTTAACACACACTATCGGTTCAACAGAGAATCCGATAATATAACAATCAACCGAGCAGCAGCTCACCGAGCAGCACAAGGAAATGTAAAACAAATTCTTAGGGATTACTTTTTCCCGAAAATGTTTCGGTTGGCAACAGAAATAAGCTTGAGCTCCAAAACCTATTCCATGGCTAAATACAAACGACATCCAGCTAATCAGATGGGTGCAGATACGCCTATACCTTCTTTCGTGGGGGAAATTCTACATATTGATGTTTTTTCAACAGATGAAACTCTTTTTCTCACATGCGTTAATAAATTCTCAAAGTTCACCACGGTGCAAACTATCATATCGAGGGTAATTGTGGACATAAAAGCCCCATTATTACACATAATAAATTCTGTCCAGAAAATAAAAACAATCTATTGCGATAATGAAAGATAACTACATTTCCAAACCATTAAATCAATCCTACAAAATCTGTTTAATATCACCATTTCCAATGCTCCACCCCTACATAGCACCTCATACTGCCAATTAGAAACGTTTCATAGCACTTTGGCAGAAATAGCCAGATGTTTTAAACTGGGAAACAGCTTAAACGATACTGTTGAATGAATTATTTTGGCAACCAATAGCTATAATAATTCGATCCCCTCAGTAACTAAAAAAATACCAATGGGAATAGTTCACTCAAAATCTGAAAAATTCTAAAGGGGAACTTGTAAGAAAAATTCAACAGGCCCAGGAAAGAACCCTTGACCATGCGAATATCAGGTAGGCGAAAAGGTTTTTCTAAACGCCTGGGAAACAAGCTATCTCTGCTAAGTTAGGAAGATGTTATTGAGGCAGTCCTGGGGACCATTAAGGGGAGGGTGTTCCACAAGGACAATCTACGCTAAACATCTCCGCTAGATTTCTTACCCTTCTTTCTATATGTTCTTTTAATATTCATTTATTTTCTTTTATATATTTACAGGATAGGAAAATACATTTTAGTTTTGGCACTAACGGCTGTTAGGACAGACGCGACGGTAAAACTGAACTACTACACGAACGCAGACTATATCCCAATAGAAGACGGTGACATTTGGGAATCTTACGGGTACGTACAACACGCAACGAACATAACGACCAACGAAGACTACGCCGACCAGACGGAGAACATTAACTGACGACCACAGAATACCAGTTATTCCAACGGACGTCAGACACATTCGCAAGTTGGTGGCTACCCTAAAAACCCACCATAGGGCCGCTAGAAGTATTAACTTAATTGGAACAGCTTTAAAGGTTATTGCAGGCGCACCTGACTTTAGTGACTGGAAGCAAATACAATTCAATCAAGAGCAATTAAGGAGAACAGATGAAAGGCACACGGAATGAAATATCAAATTTAATGAACGTTTGAACGAACTCGCAACCAAATTCAAAATTTAAAACAAACAAATAATCATTTTAGCAAAAAATAGAATCGTCATCACTGATTTGGAGAATATTTTACTGGGCTTAACCCTAGAAAAATTAAATAATTGGCGAATGTTAAGACAAGCAGCCTATTAATATTAATTTGATAGAATTATTATTATTAGTATAAGTGTTTTTCAAACTTCTGGAATCCTGAAATCCTCAATTTTCTTATTAAATGTAATGGTCAACGTCACTTCTCAGCTCTTCACGAGCTGAGTCTAAGAAACCTCCTTGCCCTACTCGCCTTCCTCTTGCTGTGCTCTACCGTATGGCTCGGCTATCACCATCTGAGGGCCAGAGGTCAAACTAATCCAGGAACCAGCGGCGATGTAGAACGAGCGGATCACCGGGACGGTGACAACTTGAAGAGGGGAGAATTTAACACATCCAGCTCCACGGACAGAAACAGTCGACTTGCAGGCCATATCCGGTGGCCAACACGCGCTGTCAAGAAACCTCCGATTCCACACTCAGGGGGCAATCGCCCGGATTCCGTCCAGAACACTCGGTCAGCAAATGATCGGTTTTGGCCGGATAGCGATCAGGCAGAGGCCTTGAGCTGCAGCCGGATTAGACCCTTAAGTTAGTCTTAATTTGGAATTCCACAGCCTAAGCTGTGTTTAATTAAATATATTAAATATTATCTTTGCAACAACCTTAGCCTTAACAGGCTTAGGGGACATAAATAACCATTTGATAAATAAACATTATTAACATAACTAAACCCCAATAAAATTAATTTACACACGAACAATATTTAAGAATAGGACGAACAAGTGAGAAATAAAGGAATTTTTGAAGTGTAAGGATCATAAAACTTCTTTGGCCATCGCTTAACAAAGGCAAAACCCCGTCTAGCTTTACCAACAATGATACCAATGTGGTCGTTAAAATTTAATATATGGTTAAATAGACCTCCGAGATCTGTTACTGTATAGATGCGCTCAAGAACGCTCGCACGAATAGAGTAATTGGCGTGGAGGCAATTCTTCCGGTAAAACGACACAAGTATACATTTGGAATTGTTGCAAAAAGGAGATTATTAGTGCACCGGATACCAAGAGGTGGTATTGTATCCAATGGATGAGTCGTATACTGGAAAAATTTTGCGAATAAGTTCGCAATGTCAGGCTCACTAGAAGCGGACTCAGTATTGAGATGAAGATAAGAAGGAAAATGTTGCGATCTTCGTTTTGAATTAAAAAAAGCGTAAAATTGATTAGGATTAGCCTGAAACTCATTTCTGCACCGACTTAGGTGGTGTCTGTAGCATTCAGAACTCTGAGCTAAGAAGTAAGTGTGAGCTGTCAAATATCTAGAAAGGTTGACCTGCGACCTAGTCCTGGTGAGTTTCTTGTCAAGTCTAGACTTCAAGTTTTTAAAATAAGAAAGTCGACGAGAAAACCACGGCGGCTTGTGAGGACAGGAGATAGGATCAATTTTTGAGACGAGGGCAAACTCAGATCCAAAGATAAGGTCCAAGATTTTATCACCACAGTTTTTTACGTAATTAAATTGTCGCAAAATAAGTCCATGAGCTAATTTATGAGGTGCAGTGGGAAACAGAAAATTAATGTCAGGGTATTATGGCATTCAAGATATGGAAGAAAAGTTAAAATCGCCAAAAAGTTATCAAATTGTCATGAACAACAAGAGTTGAGTGAATTCCCTGGATTAAAAAAATGTGCTGAAGATTAATAGTAGAGTCAGACCGGGATGGAATGTACAAGCAAGAGACATAGACAAAATAGTCGTGAACTTGGATACTAGGCACAACAAACTCCAAAGAATTATCTGAGTTGGTTATTGAAACCAATTTAGAAATAAGGCTTGATTTTACATCAAAAAAAGAACGACGCCGCCTGTACGCATTTGACGGTCACGCCTGTAGACAATTCAGTTGAAAGCGAATAATTCGCAATCGGAAACCGATAAGTTAAGCCACGTTTCAGTGAAGGCAATAACGTTGGCATCTAAGCGTGGAGCTTGCTAACTTTCCCCAGCAGACAACAAGCATTCTGATAATGCAAAGAAATCGAGTTTGTTTAGTTTAGGGAGTCAGAGGCAATCCATCCCGATGAATACTCATATTAAGAATTCGTGAAGAATTGCATGTTCCGGCCATACGGAAGTTTCAAGAACCAAGAACAGGGTGCGCAGTGGCCTGCCGCGATGTAATTTTGCGGCCATGTGGAGAATCCGTCCATCAGGTAGACATTTTACGTTGAATTATTGATAACTCGTAATAAGCACTCGCAAATATAAGAAAGACAATTAAAGATCACTTGCCAAAAATTTGGGCTTTGCTGAATAAATACTCACAGTGAAAACTTTGAGCGAAGGTAGAGCAAAGGGAAAACACGTCTGACTCGTAGGCAAAGCTTGATAAAAAATTAATAATTAAGAAGTGCAGCGGAACAGTAAGGGCGAGAGAGCAAGAAAGCGATGGACAAAGAAAGCTTTTTAAACCGATTAGCTTTCGAAACAGCGCAGACAATGGCTAAACTAGGAAGGCACAAAAGGAATGCAAAAAAAAGCTGTAGCAGCACAATGAAAATTGAGAAATAAATTCAATTAAATACTCAAAAAGGAATTGCCGGAAGGAATTAAACACAAAATTAAATTGAAGCCCCGGTGGTTGATACAAAATTTAAACACAAGAAAGCGCAATAAAAAACACGTGGAATGTTACACCTATATGAAGTTGGCAGGTGAAGCTCATTTTGGCAAGTTATTTAATATTCGATTCGTCGATGACAAAATCGGTAATCACTTACTGCTCATAATAAAGAAAGAACATTTAATTGATGATTCTCACAAAGTGCAGACACCCTTTAAAACAATATAATCATGTAAAGCCTGGAGTTTCGAAAATGTTGTCGAATCAGGTTTTCGCTACGATTTCGATATTTCCCCCAGAGCCCAAAGGGATATATATCGGAAATGAATACTTAATTTGGGAGACAACCACCGCACCGAATTATAAATTAGTTTTCGACAATTGGTTCAATAGTCCCAATCTTAGAGTCTGTCTTGTTGTTTATCTCGTCTATCACTTCATAGCGAACGGTCGTGTTTTTGTTTTGCACTCCGAATTGTTGTGTTTATGTAACGGGGTTTCTTTCAATTCTTCATTAAATATTATTTATTACATACACCGTTTATCTACCGCGCGTTCATGTATATTTTTTGTGTGTAGCTTATATTACTATTATAGCTTATGAATATTATATTACTACTTTTAGTGTTGTGCAGAGACGGTTTTCTTACTTTCCTTATGTTCTCATCCCGATCTTTTTTTTCTACCAGCTTGAGTCTCGCTTTGCTTTTGGCTGCAGCTAGGTGTTTTAAGCCTCCCGTTAACGCTATTTTGTTCTCTTGTTCTCCCTCTCTCTCTCTCTCTCTCTCTTACTCTCCCGCTTCCCCGTATTTTTTTCGGATTTGTAACATGCGTAGTGTTACAACGGCTTGTGATAATGTCTTCAAGTATTGTCTGCGCAATTAAAAATAGCTGTAAAGGTTTATATATTATATATCTATATCGGTTTCGAGGCTTGTCCCTATTTGCTCGGGTGACTTCTGGCCCTAGCACGTAGCAGTTAAGGAGTACGTAGCTACAAAAAAAAAAAAAAAAAGAAAACACGGCTTGTGGGAGTACAACTACCGAAGCCGGCAGAAGCTACAGGATCCACTCTTGTACCTTCAGTCAAAAAAAAAACTAACCTCTTCCTTCCTTCTTTCCAATCAGAATATTAGGTATTCTGATAGCTTCTCCTATGCATCCAAGGTAATTGTGTTTACTAAAACTTGGTTGAAGCCGGATATACTCTGCTCCAAAATTCTTTCGCGTAAGTACACAATTTATAGATTTGACCAGCTTTTCCAGCGAGGAGGTGGAGTTTTAATTGCTGTTGACTCCGGTTTCCAGGTAGTTTTATTTACATCTATTGTTTGTATATCCCTCCATCGTCTGAAGAGGCAACTAATTCTAAACACCTTTCGGCAAGCGGACTACCAAAAGCTAAGTACTTTAATATCCGAATTTAATTGGTCCGATCTGTACATGTGCTCTGACATGGCAACCACCGCGGATATTTTTTTCAGTGCCATGAACTCTTTCTTTTCTTTAAGAGTTCCGGTAACCTACCCGTTTGTCTTTAATAAACCGCCTTGGTTTAAGAAATAGCTAATACGCCCAAAAAAGTCTAAGCTTTATAATAAATATAAACTCGCCGATTCCCACACTGTTCTCTATAGTTATCTAAGCGCTTGGTCTAACTTTACGGTGCTTAATGCTCAGTGGTATAAAAATTATTTGACTCGTCGTAGGGTTCAGGTTTTGCAGAACCCAAAACAGTTTTATAACTATGTTAAAACCAACTATGTTAAACCCAATTTATACCCTTCCTCGCTTACATTTAAAAATACCAGTTTTTTAAAACTTCAAGTCAGATATATTCCTTTGCTACGCCCAGTTCGAATTTAATCTTCTATTCTCTTCGAGAATGTAATCACTCCCCACTTGCAACTTATATTTCTCCATGTCAGAATTATTTTATGAGGTGAAAATCCTCCAGTACTAATCTTTTGGAACTTACCTAATTTATGACAAGGGGCTTTTATCCTAAGCTTTAAAACAAAATGTAAACTTTAGTTAAGCTTTTGACTCGGTTAGTCACTCTTCTCTTGTAAGGAAACTCGATTCTATAGGGTTTCCTGGTGATCTTCTTAAGTGGACTTCGAGTTATCTTAGTGACAGGACTCAAAAGGTTCTGTTTAAAAATGCTCTATCCAATAGCCTCAACGTCACGTCTGGCGTCTCAGAAAGTAGCCACCTTGGTCCATTGTTATTCACTCTGTTTCTCAATGAAATGCCATTGGTTCTAACAAAATTCATAGTACTTATGTATGCTAATGACGTTAAACTTTGCGTGCCTTATGGGGATAGTTAATGCCAGTCAGACAATTTGGTCTTAACAACTTTTTTCTAGGTGTCCGACTTGATCCTCCTTCGGAGTCCATACAAAAGAACATTTTGCTGTTAGCCCTCTGTGGCTTAACCTGGGATGCTGATTGAAGATTGGCGTCTTACTCTAGTAGACTTCTCTTAATTAATTGCGGTAGGAATCGCGGGCGAAAAAAAAACTTCGAAAATAGATCGTTTGTTGCTCACGTTTAGTATTAACAAAATTATAAAACTGCTTTGGACCTGTAAGAACTGGCCCTGCATAGAGTTAAAATGTTTGTATAACACTCCGCGTTCAGCTCGGTAAAGTTTAAGGCATTCCTCTAAAATTAATTATTCGGACGTGAGTAAGGAGTCAACCGCTATAAGAACTATACCCCCACCTTGATAGAGCGATATACTGTGAACACAGCTACACAGCAACACCATCTACGGCTTTAAGCCGGCTTCTGTGAACACAATAACTTAGAAGACCATCAAAATACAAGTTAGGAAGCTTAACACGTAAGCCTTTTGCATTCTGATAAGAAATACCTAGGGAGTGAGTTAGTTTTTTGGGTCGGGATTAGTAAAGTAGGAGTAGTAGTTTGATCAGACCTGGGATTAGTTATTTCTACAGGCCGCTTTTTCTTTTTCTTAGCTTCGAACTCACAACTGACAACAACGTACTCTGTCCAGAAGTTGGTAGGATAAATTGTGTCAAAGAGCTCGTTTGGGACATTTATTTTGAAAGATAAAATATCCCTAGCGTAAAAAATTTTTAACTTTTCCACCTTAATCTTAATTTTATGGGCTCTGGGTTTGGCTTGTATAAAGGCGAGAACATCTTTCGATGTTTGATAAGGGGAGCGCAGCAAATTTTTTAATTTGTTTATTAAAAATAATATATATAAACCGAAGACATGGTGGCAATATTTAAAAAGACGTGATTGATTTTAAGATCTAATTACAAATAATCTATTTTAACAGAATCTAGCTTAACCTAGCTTTCAGGATCCGAAGAGCGCATGAGAGCTTTATAGTACTCCCGTCCTTGGCTAACATACACTTGACTTTAAGTTTTTATACTAAATAAACTAGATTAACTACATCCAGCCACACCGGCCCCGTTGAACCCCTAATCGGTTTCAACACCCTGGAAGAGGAGAAAGCTTATGGACCGCCCTCAGGAAAACAGCTCCAACGCTTTCTCTAAGATCTATGACCCTTTTCCATGCCGTCCTGCTGCGTGCGTCCCGACGTTCCGCCCTAGGAGCCACTGTTGAGGCGGCAGGTTGTCCTCTGCCATGACGACTAGCTGTCCCTGAGACCCGCTTGGTTCGGGGTCCGTTCGAGGGTGGTGCTGCGACGATGCTCCCGCCTATCAGCTGCTGTCCGGAAGTGAGCGCCTGTCCTCGCTTGGGTCCTGGCTGAGAGCTCCGACTGTCCCACAGCTCTTCAGCGTTTCAGGAGCGGGCCACCCACCGCTGAAAGGAGTAGGTACTTAGCAGTTTTCAGACTTGCCCCTATAATCCGCTCATGCGCAACTCGCGCCAATGAAGTTCATCGCGTTGAAGCAATGAACTAATCTTCGAATAAAAAGGACTTAGTACTTAAATATGAAACAATTTTTAAGTGAGCCGCCTTAGACGCAAAAAAAAAACAAATAAACGCGGGCAGCGCCTTGGTCGGGTTGAGGAACGGTCGGTACCCGGCTCCGGGGCCGGCCCACCCTCAACCTGAGCGAGTCCTCCCTTACTGTCCCAGTAAACAGAAAGGTTTCATCAACGAGCACGAGAGAGCTGGTTTTGGCACGATTGCCATAGTCTTCTCGGTGGAAGTCGCAGTCGGTACGATGATGAATTGTTGATGACAGTTTCCTGTTGATGACATATTGTACTGCAGGGTAATCATCAAAATCACAGACTTTAAGTGTATTTAAGGTTTATCCGGCAAAACGACGCCGCGAAGCAGACAGCATGTAAAAAAAGACATTTTAGCAGCTCTTGATTGCAAAGGAGAAAAAGATCTAGACAGAAAATCTTTGAGAAACTTTATCCAATAAAGTTTTTAGGTTTGTCCTTCATACAAGTCTACTTAGTTACCCCAAAACAAAGCCCATAGTTTCTTATTAGATCTTTCACTGGCGCAATAATTTATATTGGGTAATGTTATATGTTTTAACAAAAAAATAAATTCTCAAACTAAACAAAAAATTATTTTTTTCTCGCATGTCCTTATGTCTTATGTCTTTAGAAGTTCAGACAAATAGTCTGCTGAACTTGGTAGTACAGAGCATCCGAATAAATATTGTGCTGACTGTACTACTCGTAAGAGCGCAAGAGAATCTAAATGCTTATTTTTACTGATAAGAGCGCGAGAGAGTCGGGCTTGTCTCGGTATTAGTCGCTGTGATGACATGTGGTACTGCAGGGAATCTTTTCTTATTGAGATTAATATACGTGTACATACATAGATACATGCATACATATAAGCGAATTGGGCTTCTTATGGGGAATTCGACAATTTCATACTTACCAAGAAAAGAAGGCAATAAGTCCAGAAAATCCCACTCGGCTAAAAGTCTTTCTAGATATTTATCGTCCCTCATATAACTATTTTTTTTTGTATATGTATGAATATAGTACATATATAACTTTCACATCCACTTTAATACTTTTTAATAACTTTTTACTCTCGAGTCCGACACACAATACACGCGGTATTGTTATGTACGTAAATCATCTTAAAAAAATACCAAAATATACTGGAATGTATTTTAATAGGCAGAGAAGTTTCTGGATTTTTACCACGCTTTAATTAGTTCCGGATGTATGTAAGTATGTATGTATGGAACGGAATCTTTGAACACTATTTTCAAGGGTTTCCAAATATATGAAAAGCTTGAAATTTTGCAAACTTCTCAAGGACCAATGACAATGCAATAATTTGATAAACATTTTTCATTATCCTGATTAAGATCGTCAGGATTGATAAATTCTTTTATAGATAATCCGTAAAGCAGTAAGAGAAACAGAGCTAGCGCGTGATCTTCGCATCATGAAATAATAAGATTGCGAAATAGTTCGTAAGATATTTCATAATTACATGTCCGCAAAAATTGATAATTGATAAATCTAACTAAAATACGAAAAATAACTGATGGCTTAGACAATTTTAAAAATCTCGTGTTTATAGGTACCCACACTAAAAATAGAAAATAAATAATAGTTACAAGAAAAACCAAAATAAACACGCTTTTATAAATAACCGATCTAAAAAGAAGAATAATTTATAGTTCCAAACAAAATTATTAAATTCAGAGCAATAGTATATAATTATAAACAAGATCACTAAAATCACAGTTAAATTATTATTTATAAAAGCGTGTTTATTTTAGTTTTTCTTTAACTATTCTTTATTAATAAAATGGTTAAATTAATTATTATTATATATCTTGCAAGTAGTTTATTTGAAACTCCAATTGGGAGTACAATAATATACATATATATCAGACTCGACAAGAAGACTGTCGCGACAGTTTCGTGCAGTCACAAATCCAACAACAAAATACATTGACAGTCATTATAGTCTTATCCATCAAATACTTTTTAAAATTATTCATTCTATTTATTTCTTTGTATTCTTTTATAGCAAAAGCTTTTTTGTAATTTTCCAAGTTATATATTACTATTCTCATGAGCACTTAGTTAACTTTTATCACCTTTCTAAAAATTTGTATTGCTTATATCTTTCATTTAATCGATTTAATCACTTGGAACATCAAAAACATCATAGTAAGAGCATTTAAAAAGCATTTATTTAAATAACTACCTTCTTCATTGTACGATATCTTGCGCTTTTTTTATTTTTGGATGTCATTACTTTTGTTGTTAATGCTATCAGAGATGATTGATTCATATTGGTTTGAAGCTCTCCCTAACTCTTATTATTCAAAAGGATTAACTGGGTTTTTTTCCTCCTCGCATTTTAATTTTTTCCCAGCTGGTTTATGAACCTAGCTCCGTTGAGGCCCACCCTTTCAGAGTAGGTTACCAGGTAGGTTCCGGATATTTTTTGGTTCCCCTTGGTCGTCGGTTATGGTCATGTTAGCATGGTTCACGATGATGGTGCCGTGGTCTACTACTGTAACTGGATCCAGGTGATCAGGGAGCATGGAACAGTGCGCAATAGTTCCGGAAACCCTTTGTTGGACGCACGTGCCATTTTGGAGCTGCTTGCAGAAGGTGGCGCCGACCGACGTCTTACAATACTCGATGTTGCGGTTTCGGGTTGGGCACTCAGCGACTAGGTTTCCGTTTTTGAAGTCCAGGATCTAGATGAGGTGCTGGACCGGATAGACTATTATTTTCTTACATACAAGCGAGATGATTAATATTATACTAGATACTTCTAATAATTCTATCAAACTTATGTTAATAGGCTGGCTGTCCTTAAATTCGCCAATGTCAGAGCTATCTCAAATTGCTGGGCCAAATATATTTAAATTTACCAGGGTTATTAGACCCAGTAGAATATTCTCCAAATCAGTGATGACGATTTTTTTGTTGCTAAAAGGATTTCCAAAAGGTGTGTTTCTTTATTTGTTTCAAATTTTTTAATTTGGTTTATCGCGTTTGCGAGTTCGTTTAAACATTCTTTAAATTTGATGTTTCATTCCGTGTGCCTTTCATCTGCTCTCCTTAATTGCTCTTGATTGAATTGTATTTGCTTCCAGTCACTAAAGTCAGGTGCGCCTGCAATAACCTTTAAAGCTGTTCCAATTAAGTTAATACTTCTAGCGTCCCTATGGTGGATTTTTAGGGTAGCCACCAACTTGCGAATGTGTCTGACGTCCGTTGTAATAATTGGTATTCTGTGGTCGTCAGTAAATGTTCTCCGTCTGGTCGGCGTAGTCTTCGTAGGTCATCATGTTCGTTGCGTGTTGTAGGTACCCGTAAGATTCCCAAACTTCAATGTCACCGTCTTCTATTGGGATATAGTCTGCGTTCGTGTACTCGTTCAGTTTTACCGTCGCGTCCTACCAGCCGGTAGTGCCAAAACTTAAATGAATTTTCCCACTCATCCTCCTTTCGAATTATGCGGATTTTGAATGAACTAATTCCATTAGTTTTTTTAGTTACTGAGTGGATCGAATTAATATATCTATTGGTGCCAAAAAAATGAATTCAACAGTATCGTGCTATAAAACCTTTTTACTTTTCCGTTTGAGGTGATAATAGTGGTGAGGCATTGGAAATGGTGATATTGAACTGATATAGAAGAATTGATTTGATTGTTTCGCAATTTCGTGTTCTTCATCTTTCGCAATAGATTGTTTTTATTTTCGAGAAAAAATTATTATGTGTAGTAATGGGGCTTTTATGTCCACAATTGCCCTTAATGCGGTAGTTTGCACCGTGCCGAACTTTGAGAATTTATCAAAGCATGTAAGAAAAAGAGTTCCATCTATTAAGAAAATATCAATATGTAGAATTTCCCCCACGAAAAAGGCTTATCGGCACCCGTCTGATTAGCTGGATGTCGTTTATATTTAGCCATGGAATAGGTTTTTGAGTTAAAGCTTATTTCGGTTGCCAACCGAAGTAATCCCTAAGACTTAGTTTTGCCTAATAATTTGTTATGTCCTGTACGAAGGTTTTCGTATATTTAATTATAGTGTATGCTAGCGACTGTTTTCTATGTATTGTGGCTCCATCTGATTCCCGTACTTCCTCTAGAGCTTTTATTTTTTGGCGAGATATGGATCTTCGGGCTGCGTCAGAGGCGCCACCCTGGCTTAGCTGACTCTCGTAGGATCAGAGACAAAGCAAAGATCGAGAAAGCGCTGCAAGGAATTTCGCACATGATTGACTTGAGACAGCGAAATGTCGAGCAAGCCAGCGATAAAGTCATGTTGTGCAGAAGTTAGGAGAGTATAGGTGGAAATATTTAAGCACCAAATAGCACCAGGGATATTAAAATCACCGTGGACTACCAAATGGTCTCTATACAAAAGTCTAGTGGAAACCATCTGAATAGCGGAAAAATGATTCCAATGACAAGGAAGTTTCGACAATGGAGGTATGTAGGAACAGGTAATAAAAATGGAGCTGCCATTGATAGATTTCTTCACACAAAGGAATTCAACATCGTTGCTTTTCTCAAAGTTTAATGATTTTGATGTGAGTGAGGAATCCACCACTATAAGAAGTCCACCCCCGCGTCTGATAGGGCGATCTAGCCGATATACTGTGAACACAGCTGGAAAAACTTCGGAGCTCAGAATCTCCGGCTTTAAACAGGTTTCTGTGAGCACAATAACCTGAGATGCAAACGAAAGGCCACTAGAATGAAAGTAAGGAAGCTTACTACGTACGCCTCTTGCGTTCTGATAGGAAATACCTAGGGAGTAGGTTAGATTTTTGGGAAGGGGTTGGAAGACGTAGAAGGCGCAGTGGTATGATCAGGCCTGGGAAGAGTTATTCCTACAGGCCGACTTTTCTTTTTCTTAGCTTCGAACTCCTTGACAACAACGTACTCTGGCCAGAAGTTGATTAAAGTTAAATTTAAAGAGCTCGTTAGGGGCATTTATTTTGAAAGATGAAATATACCTAGCGTAAGAAAATTGTTACGGAACTGCCTTTCCTTGGGCAACGCCATGCTAGCTCAGGGTGCCCAGGGCTGGGTCCGACCCAGTGCGGACTGCGGCACACTTAAAAAATACCGAATTAATCGGACGTCTCGGACAACACTCCTCACTAAACACAACTCTCATCCCTAATTACAACAAAAACAGAACAAAAGGAAAATAAACAATCAAATATAGACGGACGGACACGGCTGAGACAAATTGGTGGTATTGGTGTTACAGCCACGACGCCCCACCCATCCTGTGATGCCTCCTGGTTATCTAGGGGCATCACCCATCTCCGGCGGACCGGAGCCTATTCCAGGCGGTCTGGCGACCGACTCATCTCCCTACTCAATTTTTATGATAATATTTTATTTTAATTGATATTTACAAAAGTACAGTCCTTCTTGCTGAGGTCATCACCCCACTCCCGGCAAGAGCGTGCCCTTAGCCAGGGATGCGCTTGCGCCAAGGCTGCCTCGTTTGGGGACTCAAAACTCCCGGAGGAGAAGCCTTCAAAGATTCGGCCTCAATCGGCCACAAAATTACGTTTCCCTCTTTTGTTCCCTAATCCCTGCTGGAGCTCCAAGAGAAATATACGGGCATGGGTGTTCGAAACAAAAAAAAACAAGAACGAGAAAACGACCGGCTTCTACTCCGTTCCCCTTGGATCACAGCGCTCGTGTTGCACTAACCCCGGACCCAGGATACGGTCGAGCGAAGGACGCGGGTAAGGAACGAGTATGACACAAAACACTTAAGATTATCATAAATTACAGCAAACTAAACTAACTAACTAAACTATATGGCCAAACCCCTTGTCATGGCCCTTTCCGGTCCGGACTCACCGGATTAGCTGGCAGCGCTCTGGGCTTCTGCGGCGGCTTCGGCTACGGCTCCGGCTATTGCGGTGATGGCTCCGGCCACGTGAGGCGGCGGCAAGCGCGGCTCCTGCTACTGCGGTGTTGGCTTCGGCCACGTGAGGCGGCGGCAAGCGCGGCTCCGGCTACTGCGGTTTTGGCTCCGACCACGTGTCAGCGGCTAGGGGCACCACGGCGGCTTCTGGTCACGTCCTCGTCGAAAGTAGGTGGCTTCGGCTACTGCGCTACGGCTCCCGCGCTACGGCTTAGGCGGTGTAGCGACTCTCTGGCGGCTCTGACGCGGCGGCATTGACGCGGCGGCACAGAGGAGACGGAATAGAGGCGGTGGCACTGAGGCGACGGAATAGAGGCGGCGGAATGGAGACGGCGGCACTGAGGCGACCGGAACTCAGGGGGCTCTGACGCGGCGGCACTTAGGCGGCTCTGTGCTATGAAATGGAGGCGGCGGCACAGAGGCGACCGGAACTCAGGCGGCTCTGACGCGGCGGCACTGAGGCGGCTCTGGGCTATCGAATGGAGGCGGCGATCGGTCACGCCGTCCACCTTTTCCTCGTGGTCACGTTCCCTTTTTTCTCGACTTTTTCGCGAAATCCGTCGCACACGTTTTCATCCACGAATTTTCTGTTCTCCGCGTTTTTTTCCATTACCACCTCCATTTATGGCCCCGGTTCCTTCCCTCTCTTCCAGAGGTCTAGCCGTTACTTTTCTATTTCCTTCATTGCCTTTGCCGAAAGAAAGGGCAAGAACCCTTTCTCTTAGGCCGCATTCGAACTTCCCGGTTCGCTCATTTTCCTCGCCCCCCCCTCCTAGTCCTACCGATTCTACCTGTCCCTATCGATGTATCGATAGTCTTTCAGTCGGTTCTCACCGGAAATGCAACACCACCCAAGGATATGGAGAGCTGCTGCCGGCTTCCAGCGGCTCGACAGGATCATTAGGAGCATTTAGATCTGTATCTCCAGCGCAGTTCCGTACGGTGCCCGACGCGGGGCCCACGTCTTACTGGAAGTACCCCTTCTCCAGTGTCTGGTCCATGTGTACTTATATGATCCCTCTTCCAGGTCACACGCGGATATCCTTGGCGTGGTATACACCCAAACGCCCTGCATGTCCTCGAGCTCGTACGCGTTGCTGCCTATCGTCCTCACCACCCTGTTCTTGAGGAACTTCTTGGCAAACTTGACGTTAATTTGCCTTCCGAATTCCGGCGATACACCTCCTGGCCTGGCTTTGCGGCGAACTCTCTGGCCCTCTGGTTATAGCGTCGGCGACAGTGGTCGTACGAAACCTCCAGACACTTGCGCACTTTCTCCTGCACGACTCGGAGCTTGTCGGCCGTTGGCATACCGGCCATCTCATGGTCGCACAGAGATTGCAGCTTCCTGGCCAATCGGTAGCTGGATCCTTGCGGGAACATGTGGTGTCCGAACAGCGTGAAAAACGGTGCTTCGCCCGTAGCCGAGTGGACTGCGTTCCGGAGGGCCACTTCGATCTCGGGAATGTAGTCATCCCATTCCCTATGATCGTTCTCCAGGAACCCTCGGATAGCCGCCAGAACGCTCCGATTCACCCGTTCCGCTGCGTTGCTCTGTGGAGAGTATATCGGAGTTTTTAAGTGCCGAATCCCAAAGCTCTCCATGGCCTCCTCGAAGATCTTAGACAAAAACTGTCGTCCATTGTCCGAATGCACGATTTCTGGGACCCCGAACTTGTAGAAGACCTCGTTTATGAGGAAATCCGCAACATTTGAGGCTGTCGCTTCCTTCATGGCCTTCAAGAACGTGTATTTTGAAAAGTGGTCCACCACAATGCAGATCCAGGCATGTCCTTTCTTCGACCTCCTGCCAAGGAAATCGATGTACAGTTTCTGGAATGGCCGCTCCGTCTGTACTCGCTCACCGATTCCGACCATCATACGGTGATTCGGCGCCTTCGACTCCTTGCAGACCTGGCATCTTCGAACAAATTCCCGAACCTGCAGCACCATCCCGGGCCAGTAGAACTGCCTCCGAAGGATCTCCAGGGTCTTCCCCATTCCGCCGTGAGCTGCCTTTGGGTCCGTATGGGCTCGCTCTATCAGGTTGTGGGTCAGACTCGGCGGTATCCAGAGCTTCCACACTGATCCGTCCACCTCGTCGTCCAAAGTTTCCGGGGAGGTTCGCTTGAAGATGAGCCCGTCCTCAATCCTAAGATCCGGTAAGTAATCCTCTTTGCCCAGGATCACTTGGACTAACTCCTGGTACTCCTTTCCAGCAAATTCGGTGGTCTCAAAACCCAGCAACTCTGTCAGGTCACCACGTTCTCGCTACCTTTCCGGTGTTCGATTGAAAAATTGAAACCCTGGAGCTGCAGAGACCACCTGGCCAGGCGTCCCGACAGATCTTTCATGGACATCAACCATTTCAAGCTGGCGTGATCCGTGATGCACGTAAACGGCATGCCTTCCACGTATGGTCGGAACTTCCGGATCGCCAGGAGGGCTGCCAGGCACTCTTTCTTGGTGACGGTGTAATTCACCTGGTGCTTGTTCATCTTCGCCGAGAAGAATGCTATCGGCTGCTCCTGGTTGTCTTCGTTCTTGAATGAATATAAAAGTGCCGCTTAAAATCGGCGTGCACCAGTACAGGTGCTGTGGTTAGCGCCATCTTCAAGGCTTCAACCGCCAGCTGCGCTTCCGGACTCAAGGAAAACTTGTTCCCAGTTTTCTTGAGGGATTCATTCAACGGCGCTGCTAGCGTTGCGAAGTTTCGAACGAATCTCCGATACCAGCCTGCTGTTCCCAGAAACGCGCGCACCTCCTTCATCGACCTCGGCTCCGGCATCCTCCTGATTGCCGCCACTCTACCGGGATCCATGCTCAGACGACCTCCACCCACGACGCAACCCAAGTAAGTCAAAGACTTGAAGCAGAATTTAGATTTGTTCATGCCGATAGTTAATCCTGCTCTTAGGCATTCGGCGACCCGTCGTAGGTATCGGAAGTGCGCCTCGATGTCCGGGGCCAGAATGAGCAGATCGTCCAAGTATACAAAAACGTTGGATCGGATCTCGGCTGGGATTACTCGATCCATAAGTCTCACCAGCCTCTGTGCCGCATTACAGAGCCCGAAAGGCATCACCCTGAATTGGTAGAGGGGCCGACCAGGAACTGTGAACGCCGTCAACTCCTTGCTCTTCTCGTCCAGTTCGATCTGCCAGAACGCAAATTTCAAATCCACGCTGGAGATGAAATGCGTTTGATCGATTCTGGACAGGATTCCATCGATACTAGGAAAGGGGTAAGCGTCCTTGACGGTCACTTCGTTCAGTTTTCTGGAATCTAGGCAGAATCTGTCCTTTCCAGGCTTCGACACTACTGTCGTCCGGTTGCTCCAAGGGCTCTTGCTCTCCTCGATGACTCCCAGGGCTAGCATCTTGTCGACTTCGTCCTCGACCACATTTTGCTTCGCTGGCGACATCGGGTTGGGACGGTCCTTGAAAATTTTGGCTCCTTCCACCAGCTCTATGGAGTGTTGCTCCAGGCCAGTCGTTCCCAAACCATCCATCTCGAAGGTGAGGAACCTCTGCTTGATTGCCTCTAGCTCTCGGTTCTCGGCTTCAGATAATGTCCAGGATTCGGGGTCCGTCTTTTCCTCGTCGTCATCTTCCTGGTCGGCGTATTGCTCCATCTCCCTGGCGTGGACTTCTTCGGCTTTCTTCACCCCTTGAACCGGGTTATCTCCAATTACGGTCGGAGCCAGGTCAAACGCCCGCCAAAAGTCGACGCCGAGGTATGCCGTTTGTTCCAGATAAGGGCACAGATAGAAATGAATGTTTTCTACCCTTCCCTCATACTCCACAGGTACCTCTATCCGGCCGATGATCGATCGATCCTCTCCAGCGGCAGTTCGCACCACCGAGAAGTACCTCTGCACCGGCACACCCATCGCGTCCACCAGTTCCCTGCAGCCTTTTCCGAGCAGACTGACGCTCGCTCCGGTGTCCAACAACCCAGTCAGCTGCTGGCCTGAAATCTTTACTCGGGCGAACGGTCTGAGATCCTGGGTGCCGCCCCGCCTGACGGCCGCGACATCTTCTCGGCGCTTCCGCTGGCGTTTCCGGAACCGATCTCGTGCCTTTCGAACCGCCCGGGAGACCTCACGCATGCCGCTCAGCTGATGCTCCTCGAATATACGGTTCCTGACCTCTAAATACCGTCGCATGCGCTCTTCATAGGGTAAGTATTATCCTTTAGAATTATCCTTAACGACTATCTTGTTATTTTTAGGGTCTCCTACTGAGCGGAATTTTGCGTTGGGCGAGCCCCTTCCGCTCTAGGATCGCCCCGCCGTCCGTTTCCCATACAATTAGGGCACTTCGGAACGGTGTCGGCCTTCCCGCAACGGAAACAAAAAACCTTTTTCAGTTCCTGCTCGCAATCCCGAAAACCGTGGTCCATGGCTCCACAATTCCAGCAGCCAGCCCGGAAAGGATTTCAAGGCCGCTCCCGGACTTCCTGCACTTGCAGTGGTTGCTCGTCTTCATCCTCCTCTGGCTCTGGAGCAAACGCCTCGCTGACTCGGTTCCGTTCCGCTCCTTGGTAGCGCGTTGGTGGTGGGAATTGGGCCCGAGCTCAGCGTCCGAAGGTACGCTTCACCTCGAGGCTCTCCTGCCGCAGCTCATCCACAGTGAGTAGCTCCATCGCATACATGAAGCGAGCGATCCCTTCTCTTAACCCTTTTTTTCATCTCCTTAACCAGGTGACGCTCCGGATCGGCTTCCTCAGGCGAGAAGCAAGGGTTTGCATCGCGTGCAGATAATCATCTACGCTCTCCCCTGGTTGCTGCTCCCGCTGCAGTAACTGATGCATCCGCTGATGCTCCGTCTCGTGGCTCTGTTAGCAGCGTGTGGAAATTTCTCATCACCTTGGCCCATGAGCAACGCGATTGCCTCTGGAGGTACTCCAAGCGAAACAGGAAGTCTTCGATGTGGTTTCGCTCGTCCTCACCGCTGAACGAGACGTTCCACCTTTCTGCCCTTGTGCGGGTCTCAAAACTTCATTAATCAGCTTCATCATTTCCAGAAACCCGGCCCGCATCTCGTCCTGCAAGCTCTGGCTGATCCCCTCTTCTTGGGTCTTGCGGTATGTTTCCGCCGCCTGAGCCAGGGCGAGGTTCACCGCCGACTTGGCTGTGGAATCTACGGGCGGATCTTGAAAATGTACTGCCCGCTGAGCGGGATCCATTCCTACCAGATGGTCAGCTGTGGCCCCGGTCGCCTCGAAGTCTAGCAATTTAGTCTTTGCTTGCTCTTCCGGCTCCTCCAGCTGTTGGTCTTGTCGCCGAGAAGGGGGTGTCCTCGGCAACCCCATAGAGGCCCTCGGCGGCTCGTGCCCGACAGCACCCTCCCCATCTGTGGATCACAATTCCTCTTCCTGGGCTGAAGGACCCTTCGACCTGAGCTGGTAATTATTTTCCCTATCCCTGTCCATAGTCCAATTCTTTAATTCCTAACCGCTACCAAATTTATTCACAAAATAAATAAATGTGTAAGCATAAATAATCTAACATAAATAAATGCACATGCAACAAATATATAATTAAATAACTCAATAAATAAGTAAATCAATAAATAAATAAATAAATGGAGAAATAAATATACGAATAATTAGATAAATAAATCTTCTTCTACCTGCATACGCTACCAAAAAAAATTAACTAACTTTTCTTTTCCTTTCTAAATTTCAGGGGAGATGGAGCCGATCAACCGCCGGTGGACTCCGCGTCAGAAGCTTGCGTCTTCAATTGTCCCGTGTCGTCCCTAATCCGGCCATTCGTCAACTGGACTAACTTTCAGTTGGGCTGAAAGTCGCCAGTTAAGGACATGGGCCGTCAGTAGTATCCCGTAGGATTTTCCTCGATGGCTGGGACTCCGAGGCTCTGATCGTGGTGGTCGTGCAGCGCGCAGTGGAACCTGCGGGACACGACTTCACCAACAAACTGATCCCAGGAAGGCTCATCCACCAGGAATACCCAAGGATCTGCACAATATTTACTTTAACATTAACATTAACATTGAAAACAACCAAACTTGACTTTAATATAAATAAACACTTGTTTCCCTATCTACTATATATTACAGTGGTTCTTGACTCGTGCTTTATGCACGGTCTGTGGCTAAGGGATGCGAATCCGTCATTCCCACGCCCGGATGCCACCACCCTGTAACATAGGCCTCGCAAGCCACCGATTGCGAGGGCTGGATGACTTAGGACGTGGCCTTTCGAGACGTCGTCATCCCGCTATTCTTTTATTTTTTTTAGACATTGTCCGCCATATTGTTACGGAACTGCCTTTCCTTGGGCAACGCCATGCTAGCTCAGGGTGCCCAGGGCTGGGTCCGACCCAGTGCGGACTGCGGCACACTTAAAAAATACCGAATTAATCGGACGTCTCGGACAACACTCCTCACTAAACACAACTCTCATCCCTAATTACAACAAAAACAGAACAAAAGGAAAATAAACAATCAAATATAGACGGACGGACACGGCTGAGACAAATTGGTGGCATTGGTGTTACAGCCACGACGCCCCACCCATCCTGTGATGCCTCCTGGTTATCTAGGGGCATCACCCATCTCCGGCGGACCGGAGCCTATTCCAGGCGGTCTGGCGACCGACTCATCTCCCTACTCAATTTTTATGATAATATTTTATTTTAATTGATATTTACAAAAGTACAGTCCTTCTTGCTGAGGTCATCACCCCACTCCCGGCAAGAGCGTGCCCTTAGCCAGGGATGCGCTTGCGCCAAGGCTGCCTTGTTAGGGGACTCAAAACTCCCGGAGGAGAAGCCTTCAAAGATTCGGCCTCAATCGGCCACAAAATTACGTTTCCCTCTTTTGTTCCCTAATCCCTGCTGGAGCTCCAAGAGAAATATACGGGCATGGGTGTTCGAAACAAAAAAAAAAACAAGAACGAGAAAACGACCGGCTTCTACTCCGTTCCCCTTGGATCACAGCGCTCGTGTTGCACTAACCCCGGACCCAGGATACGGTCGAGCGAAGGACGCGGGTAAGGAACGAGTATGACACAAAACACTTAAGATTATCATAAATTACAGCAAACTAAACTAACTAACTAAACTATATGGCCAAACCCCTTGTCATGGCCCTTTCCGGTCCGGACTCACCGGATTAGCTGGCAGCGCTCTGGGCTTCTGCGGCGGCTTCGGCTACGGCTCCGGCTATTGCGGTGATGGCTCCGGCCACGTGAGGCGGCGGCAAGCGCGGCTCCTGCTACTGCGGTGTTGGCTTCGGCCACGTGAGGCGGCGGCAAGCGCGGCTCCGGCTACTGCGGTTTTGGCTCCGACCACGTGTCGGCGGCTAGGGGCACCACGGCGGCTTCTGGTCACGTCCTCGTCGAAAGTAGGTGGCTTCGGCTACTGCGCTACGGCTCCCGCGCTACTGCTTAGGCGGTGTTGACTCCGGCCACGCTTCGGCAGCTAGGGGCACTACGGCGGGTTCTGGTCACGTTCTCGTCGAAAGTAGGTGGCTTCGGCTACTGCGCTACGGCTCCCGCGCTACGGCTTAGGCGGTGTAGCGGCTCTCTGGCGGCTCTGACGCGGCGGCACAGAGGCGACGGAATAGAGGCGGCGGAATGGAGACGCCGGCACTGAGGCGACCGGAACTCAGGGACTCTGACGCGGCGGCACTTAGACGGCTCTGGGCTATGGAATGGAGGCGGCGGCACTGAGGCGACCGGAACTCCTTTATTGCCTTTGCCGAGAGAAAGGGCAAGAACCCTTTCTCTTAGGCCGCATTCGAACTTCCCGGTTCGCTCATTTTCCTCGCCCCCCCTCCTAGTCCTACCGATTCTACCTGTCCCTATCGATGTATCGATAGTCTTTCAGTCGGTTCTCACACGAAATGCAACAAAATGTAAACTTTTCCGCCTTAATCTTTATTTTATCCGCTCTAGTTTTGCCTTCGATAAAGGTAAACACCGATGTTGGATCAGGGAAAAGCCGCGAAACAAAAGTATGTCTCGACGTTGGAACCGTTTGCCGCATAAAAGACATCATTACCCTTTCGCGACAGGCCTCGCAGCAGTAACGCAGGCCGATGTATTTTTAACATCGTTTACCGTTCGAGCAGCAACACCAAATTGTGTTGAACACAACACCCTCAATAGCACATGATTATTGTCCATATGAGCTGGTGTTTGGGAAGCAAAGCTACTTGCCAAAATATTTTAATAGCGACTATACAATAGACCCCCCATATAAGGTAGACGATTATGCTAAGGAAACAAAATATAGATTAAAAATAAAATATAAAAGAGCTATTATAATGTTAGAAGAGCATAAGGCAAAGAATAAAGAAATTTATGATAAGAAGCTAGTAAAGTTAGACATCCAAATAGGAGATAAGGTAATACTAAAAAACGAAACCTTAGATTATATCTATTTAGGACCATTTGAGGTCATAGGAATAGAGGAAAACAACAATGTAGTTATAAAAGATAAGAAAAATAAGAGACAAAAAGTATATAAGGATAGGTTAAAAAAAATTGCACATTAAAATAAAAATTTAAAAAAAAATTTTAATAAGAATTGGTCTGATCAGCCTTGTCAAATTGGAAAAAAAAATATAAAAATATATATTAAATACTTTTTTTTATTAAAATAACTTTATAATCTTAAGTTATTTTTTAAAAAAGAGGGAGATGTGATGTGCGCATTTTAGTATAAAAACATATAAGCATAATTCATAAGAACAATATATGGCAATGCTCAAAACATACAAATTCATTGTGACAATTTGTTGCAATGCAAGCACAAGTTCAAGTGCAAATTTAATATGATCGCCACACTCAGACGGCAAACACTTCAAACTGTTTGGTCAGCATTCCCACGCAGACCCAAAACAGCACATGTATGTAATGAACTCACAACTCTCTCACTGCTAGCATAAGTATATGGAATTATTTGATATATATAAGCGACCCGCTTCTCTGTAGACGTTAGCGTCAGCTTCGCGGGCTTAGAATAAGGTCAAGTAACCAAAATTGTTAAGATATAAAATTCATTCAATAAAGAACACTAGTCTTCTAAAATATATAAAATAAATCCGATATGGGCCCGCGTCGAGACCAAAAGCTCTTGAAAGCAGCTAGAAAAGCGGATGTTGTCAGATCACTGACCAATTCAATATGCAGTGCCTTTGTAGATAAACAAATCAAGATTGCAAGCCAAGCTTTGCCAAATTTTGGTGCACGACCAGTCGATGTTTTAATCGTCACAGGTCCAGCATAATCCAAGCCAGTGTGGAAAAAACTGCGAGCGGGTTGAACTCGGAACTCAGGTAAATCAGACATAAGTTGAGAACTCGTGTGTCTTCTCTGCAAGAAGCAAATTCTGCAATTGAATACAGTTTTGCGGACAAGGTTTCGAGCTCCTAAAATCCAATATCTTTGACGCAGACTATGAAACGTATATTCGACGTCAACGAGTAGCGTAGCAGCATGTTGATATCCTTTTGACAAACCAGAAATTGGCAATTCTATATTATGGGATGTTTTGCATCATAATTAGCCATCGAATTATCTATGCGACCACCAACACGCATTACTGTCTGCTTGTCAAGAAAAGGGGTTGTATCGGATCAACTTCGACTTCATTGACAGTGGCTGTCCGTTGCATAACTACGTGTATTCAACTTAGGAGAACTCCTTCTGAACGCAGATAAATATCCTAGGTCGTGCGTATTCAAGTTCCCATGCCGACACCGAAATTCGGTCTCTTCTCCGAAAACGATGAACGAAACGACAGCAGTAGCTTAGTATCCTCAATAACGGTGACTAGGAGGAGGTTTTGTTGATCACACAGGCAAGCGCATTTCCGTCATCGGAAATGTGTAGATTAACCTTGGGTTCGGTCCTTTCCTCTAAGCATGCCTCTTCTTCAGTCGACAAAACAAATTTAGCTTTAACGGGTGGCCAAGTTGAACGTGACTGCGACAGGCAAGGGGATCCATTCCACCAAATTTGATGATCGACAAGGTCCTTTGGAAGTAGTCCTTGCGATGTGCAATCTGCTGGTAAGGAAGGCTGAAAGGTCTCTAGAATTTCGGCAGTGCGATTGCAAACATATGTGTTCCACATCCGTGGGGATGATGCCAATACAGAACTATTTCAGTCTGACCAACAATTGATTCTGGAAATAGGAAGAGTTAGCGCTTGTTTGACCAGAGAAATCAATTTTAAGAGCAAATGGTCTGCATTTAACTCAAGTCGCGGAATGTAGATAGGCTTTATAGGAGCAATGTTAGTTTTTGCCATTATCAATCTGGCCGCATATCCTTCGCTGGTTTCGACGCGACTAAAGATGACAGCAGTATATGCCTGAGACGAAGAATCCGCAAATCCATGCAGTTCCCTTGATTGATGTGTTGCAGGTTTGTAACGAGAAACTCGACAAGTTTCCAATAAATGCAGTTGAACTACGAACTTTTGCCACCGTGTACATAATTGGGGAGCTAATACCTCGTTTCATTCGACAGAACTTAGCCAGCTATCCTCTAAGAGAATCTTTAGCAACACAGTTGTGGGCGCAAGCAAACCCAGCGGATCGTAAATCTTGGTCAGTTCTGAAAGCAACATGCGTTTGATTGGAGCTGTTGTAATTTTAGGAATTTCTAGCCAGAAGAAGAGAGACTCTGTTTTGAGTTTCCAACATTGTCACAAAACTTTAACAAATCGAAAAGAACTGTCCTGTTCTAAAGCGTCAGGAGGATATTCACAATTTTCTTGTGGTAGGGACTTTAAGAGAGCGCAACAGTTTGAGCTTCACTTTCGCAGTTTGAATTGAGCCTCGCTCTGGAGTAGAATTAATTGATCTCTGAGCGCAATGAGATCCTTAATTTGATCACATCCAGTTGAAATGTCATCAACTAAAGCGTCTCTGTTAAGAACGACAGCAGCATTTGTGTACAAGTCGGCATAATCGCTCGCGAGCTGTTTGAGATTTTGAACGGCTAAGAACGGCGATGAAGTTAATCCGTATGTGACTGTCAGCAAACGATAGTGTTCCAGCGTAGCGTTTTCCTCCTTTCTCCTTTCTGCGTCCCTAAACATCTTCTTGATGTCGGCGCAAAATACAAAAAGTTCCTGACGGAAACGGAAATCCCTTTGAATCGGTGGACCTATGTGCAGTGTGAATTGTGCGAATAACCCTTGGAATCTTTTCCTGAGCCGTCAAATACCACTTGGCATCGTGTAATAGTGCTATCTTGTTTAAATCCTCCATGGTGGGTCAAGTAATTGCAGAGTGCGGGATCCTCATCCGAGACAGCAGCAGGTATCAATTCCATGTGGTCTCTTTTCAGCTAATCATCCATGAAGTCAACATATTGGAGGGATGGGCTCCTTGAATGGATATTGAACAATGTATACACAATTTTCCCTGCGAGCGTGCGTTGCAAGAAAATGTAGTTTTGTTTTGATCACTGGCGTCGTTGTTTTACTTGGATGCACTTGTTCCATATCCATGAATGATCGAATTAAAGAATCCAAGTCCTCATGAGCGTTGTGGACTTGTGCGTGCGTTACTGTTTTGTTACACTCATTATAGCTGCCTGTAATAACCCAACCAAAATTAGTATGTGTTGTAATGGGGTAGTATTGACACTGAACTCTCGTCGATCTCCAGTACATATGTTCCATAGTTGATCTGCGCCTAGAATAACGTCAATTTTTCCTAAGGGAAGACTGAGAATCTAGAATCCAGATATGAGCGCTGGAACACACGTACTGAGCTGAAGTTGACGAAGTCAAAGATTTCATAATTATACCAGAGACCTCCAATGTTGCAGTAGTGTTTCTTGGGTGAAGGTGAAGCTGACGCGACCTCGGCTAAACCAGCCACCGAAATCCGAGCTTGGGTTCGTGAAATGTCGATCCTTTACATAAAAGTCTCGGCCACCATAGTTGTTGTAGATCCAGTATCGAGCAATAACCGGTACGTTGTCTTGTTGCCCCATGTGTCAATTGCATTGGCAAGAATAGTTGACAGCAAGGTTTGATTTTTAGCCCTCTCCAGAGTCTGATGGCTAACAGCGGTATCACCATCATGTTGATTAACAGCATTGGCTTCAGCAGCAGACAGATGGGTGCCAAAGGAACCGAATTTGATGACGTCTTCCTTGGCCGACATACTATAATTTGGCCTAAGCTTGTTTGATTTCAGACCTAGTTTTGATAGCAAAATATGAATGAGCCTCACATCACGGCTGTCTGAATTCAGCGCGTGTAGGCCACGAATGCATTCTTCGGCTGAGTCAGTTACCTTACGTAATTCAGCGATATTCGAATTGTCACCGGTGGGAAACAACAGAAAATTTTGAATGAAAGAGCGAGCGATAAGAGCTTTTTGTCATAACGATTTTCCAATTTTTCCCATGCGTCCTGATAATTGTCATTACAAATGGCAATACGTTTAATTAGGGATAGTGCCTCACCATCCAATAAGATTTCAGGTAATGAAATTTTTGGCACCTGGAAAGCTTCTCATTATTGTGTACTGAACTTAAAAACTGATCACTAAACTGGCTCCATTCATCGTATTTTCCGGAAAATGTGAGATTCCGAATTTTCTTAAGCCTTAAATTAGCTGCTTCCAATGAGGAATGAAATTTTTCCAATAGCTGGTTTAACTGTACTTGAGAGTAGAAGATTAGACTGGTCTTGTCCTTGATCGTGACCTCCCCTCTCCTGTATGCCTTTACTAAAACTAGCTTGCGCACTGTAGAACTTATACTCGTATTCGGGTATATTCAATCCTGGGTCTTCAAATCCCCTTCTCTATGTTGAGTGCCACTATGTCATCAAAAAGCTCCATAAAGTGGTTGAAAGTGGCTACTAAACGACACAGTTTTAGTTGCAATGTTTCCACATTTTCACATCTCTGCGAAAACTCCGAAGCACACTTAAGGGTTCGAGCTATTTGCCCCTTGCAGGCACCACGAGGTTGGATCGGCCGATGCATTATCGGGTTCATTATATAAAGCGGCCAATTTGTCTTTTATTGTTTACAAATATAAACGAGAAAACAATCGCGGTTATCCGGCTACTCGAACGGATCAAAAATGTTTATGAATGAAGTGGACTGTATTAAGGTTTTCTTATGCGTTTTGAGTTCCTTAATTAGTAGCGATTTAGACTAATTTTATGAGGTATGACAATAAGCGGGCTACGATAAGCGAGCGGTTGCGGGTAAAGTTAAACTATAACTAACTGCCGGGAATATAAAAACGTGCAGCCAAAAAAAGATACGAAAATCGCTTGATGAACAGCATATATGCTGCCTTTTCGGCTATGCATGTGGGCTTAAAGCTAATATGCTGCAAACAAGACATATATGATCAATAAACTAGGACCGATTATATGCAACTAATAACAATTGATAATAATAGTAATATAAAATTTGTGCAGCCGATCTCAACAATACCAGCCGCTCGTTTCATCGACGAATGTTTCTGACCCGACTTTGGAGCTTGCTTTTTAACTCCTCCAGAAGAGATTTATTTTTTGTATCTTGGCTCATTGTGAATAAATTATTAAATGAATTTATAATAAGTTATATTCGCCGAAGATAAATTTATTGTTCTAATAAGAACTACGTGGCCCGCTGCGCATCCATGGTCGAGCAAAGCAAAATATGTCAAAGATGAACGAGGAGAAGATTGGTCGCGGCATCTCATTTAGTATCGGAGACCGACGAAGAATGGTCAAATCCGCGGGGAGAGCTAGTGGCACTCCCCAATCAAATCACACAGGTGGGGAGGTGGGGCTCAGTTGGGCGGAGTATTGGCCGCATCGGCATATGTACATTGATATCGCATGACCCGGTAGTCAAGCTGCTGAAATGAACCAAAGAAACGAAGACGACCGTAATGCTCGGGTGTAATGCGAATGCGAGGCACACGCTCTGGGGGAGTTCGTAAACTAACGAAAGAGGTGAGTCACTTTTTGAAAATATTATATGCTGCAACGTTATGCAGCCTTCATTTTTTCCAAGCACGGAAGGAAGAGGTGTTAGATCTCACCTTGCAAATCGAACAAATATAAAAAGTCGAGAATCGGAGTGTATCGACACAACCCTCCTTCTCAGCCCATAGGTACATTTTCTTTAACCAAATGGCACTGGTAAGTAAACAGGTACCAAAGAGTAACCCCCGGGAACAAATTCGTCGAAATTTTGCAGTCTAAAGTAATCGCCAGGAGGATTAAGATACAATCGTCCTCAAAAGCACTTGGCAAGGAAGTGGATGACCTCACCAACATTCTGAAAAACGCCTTCTAAGAGACATGCAAGATATCATTCTCGAAGAAGCAGTTCCTACCGTGGTGGACAAAAAAACTGAGCGATCTCAAAAGGAGAGTGCGAAAGTCCTTCAATAAAAGCTATGGAGCCCGGGAATGGGAACCATACAAGAAAGCGCAAAGAGCATACAAAAAAGCAGTATATAAGGCCAATAAAGACTCCAGGCAAAGCTACAGCGAGTCACTTGAAGGCATAAAGATTAAGCAAGACTCTCTCCAAAGAGCACACAAGCCCTACTCTTATCAACCCAGCAGACGGCCCTGCTACAACAATAGAGGAGTCACTAGAGCAACTATTGTAGTTGACATTTACTTCCCAGGGTACGTGCGAGAGAACTCGGAGCCCTAGAACGAAAAGATCTACTTGGCTAGCCAAGCGGTTATCAAATCCCGAGCTGCCGTGAAAACCGACTCACGGCTAGTGGCAGAATGCAGAAGGCCCTTAATATACTTGCTGAGAAAAATGAGGTAAAAGTAACCTGGGTATAGGGACACAACGAGATCCCAGGGAACGAAAAGGCAGACGAAATAAACTAAAACTAAACTCCACCGCTGCAGCTTCTGGTATATAAGGCTTTATGTATGGGTACGCAATACAGGATTAGCTTCCCAGCTATTAAAGCGAGTTTCAACGAGAGAGGAAGAGAAAGGGGAAAGAAGGTGACAGTGATTGCAATATTACAATACAATAAATAAAATATATCAACACAAGACAATAAACAATTAATTTTTCTCCAACTCCAGCTTTCAATTTTTTGAACAAAGGCCGAGTAGATCACATCGGTTTGAAGGTTACGTTGAAAGCCTCCAATAACAAATGAGGTAAGTTTCAAAAGATCAGTTGTGGTTGATCTTTGCCTCATAAAACCACGCTGACATAGAGAAATGACGGATCTGCATAAGTGTTGAAAGTGGGGAGTGATTACATTCTCGAAGAGTTTAGGGATTGCCGATACTTTACAGATACCGCTATAGTTACGGACATCTGATTTGCTACCTTTTTTGTGGAGAGGAATAACGAAAGATTAATTCCAAATAAGGGGAAATTCTGAGGATTCTAAAGGTAAACAACTTAAGGTGGGAGACACAGAGCCTCGGCACAATACCTTAACACGCAGCCTGGTATTCTATCGGGACCTGGTAATATATTGGCTTCACACGCTATAGATCTACAATAAAAGAGCTTTCGTTTAAGATGGGACTAAAGATTAAGTTTGAAATGGGCGTAGAAAAAAAAATATCTCTGACTTGAGGTGGAAGAGGGAGAATAAACTGTTTTATATGGTCAAATATGAATTGGGAAGTTTGCAAGCTTAGTCGCATAATTTTCTTGATTTTCATCAACTTTTGGCAGAAATTTAAGGTACAGTATGAGGCACATTTGAAACGCTATACCGAACCGCTTCTGGAAAGCGTAATATAAATGAACTCATCCAGTCTTCCTATTTGAAAGTGATATAATCTAATACACCGATAGAACTTTAATTTAATATAATCGATGAAAAAACTTTCTTATTTACGATTATACTCTTCCATTATATGTAAGTAAAGCCTTTCGGACAGGATTATAGGATTTATCTCGATTATAGACAGTTTGGCCATATTTTAAATAGTCAGGACCTCTGAAGATAAGTATGAATGATAAATTAGTAGACTTCTGCATGAATGCATCCAAAACGACAAATTAATCACTTAGTTTAAAGGTAGGCACACTTTTTTTCTACACAGTATATTTGGGTGTAAGTGAGTAAGGAAGTATTGTCGGTTTCGATTGACAGTGTTCTCACTCATTTCATAGTTGTACAGCTGTTGATGAGTGCATCGAAATTGGTGTACAGTAGTCAAGGCACTGTACAGTGTTTTGGTGTGCGGTTGACTTACTGTACAGTAAGTGAAACTTCAGGACTGGTACATACACACATATAGAGTTCTCGTGTTTATGATATGTATGTCAAAGAAAGAATACGATTAAAGAATTGATTTGTATTTTCGTTTCAATTGTATCTATATATATATATATAAATGCTCTGTTGGTGTCTACTTCCTTTATAGACTTGAAAAGTTTTGAACCCTTTAAGCCAAAATTTTTACACAACATGCGTTGAGGTTCCAGCTCGGTTATTGTCTACTTTTGATATTGATAGCTTATCTGCGTTTGCACACATATCAGTTTTTTGTCGCGTTTTCCAGTGCCCCTACTGCTGCGCCCTCTACAGGCAGCCAGCTTAATCGAAGCATTTCCTTCAAACATTCAAAACATATTGAAAGAAGAAATTTGAGATTAAAATTTAATTTTTTTTTTAGGTTCAGTAAGAAACGAAGTCATGCCACCCAAGAAGTCGAGTTTGGGTCGTCGTACTCGCAATACAGAAGCAAAAAGACGTAAGGTTACGAATATGACTGACGAAGAGCGGGCCTCCATCCGAGAGACTGAGCGGCTAAGAGCAATGCAAATGCACAACGCCGAATCAGCAGAAAGACGAGCAGATAGGCTTGAGAGAAAACGATTGAGAGTTAGTTTGATTCACTCCAAAATAATGAACGCGACAGGGCAAGGGTAGCTGTAGCTTGGATGCTCCAGGAGGAACGGGGAAAACATTCCTCATTACATTGATTCTGGCTACGGTTCGAGCTAACAAGGACATAGCTTTAGCTCTTGCTTCATATGGAATAGCTGCGACATTGTTACCTGGTGGGAGGACTGCTCATTCAGCGCTGAAGTTGCCGTTGAACATGCAAATCATCGAGACTCCTACGTGCAACATTTCCAGAGCATCTGGCATGGGAAAAGTATTGCAAAGATGTAAACTCATTGTTTGGGATGAATGCACAATGGCACACAAAAAATCGCTGGAGGCTCTCGATCGATCATTGCGGGATTTGCATGGAGCTGTCCAACCAATATTGCTCGAAGGGGATTTCAGGCAAACGTTGCCTGTGATTTCCCGATCGACACCAGCTGACGAGATAAATGCTTGCCTAAAATATTCTTTATTGTGGCAACATGTACGTATATTAGAGTTGAAGACGAATATGGGTGTCCAGTTACAGTACGATGACTCAGGCGACGTATTCTCACGACAGCTACTGGACATTGGGAACGGAAAGCTGCCAGTCAATGAGACGTCGAGAAAAATAGTATTGCCCGAGAATTTCTGTAATTTAGTTACATCGATGGAAGGGCTTATCCAAAAAGTGTTCCCCGATATCCGAAATTGACGATGTGATATGCGCTGAGATTCCACGGGCAGAGGTTGATACGGATTTGCAAGAACATGATCCATGGCCCATCTTGCAGCTAATTTTATACAGTAAGGGAAAACGGTCTTTATTAATTGTCCACCACTGCAGAACATCAAAATCTTCACTGTAAACTTTATTTATATTTTTATTTGTTTAAAGTTAATATTTTGCAAAATATTAGTAATCTAAACAGGTTCCGAATAATCGGCAAATATATTATCTATGAGTTGTGCAGGTTTAATTAATTTTTCTATATCATCATTTTGGCTATTTATATAAATACTATCACTAAGCAAGAAAAACATAGAGAAGTCAAACAGTACAAAAACTAACACTAAACTTACTAACTTACTAACTTAAATTAAAATAAGTAGTAATTATAGTTAAATAACTTTAATAATTTGTCCCCCAATGCAAGCGCTAGCCGCTAAGTATTGCTGTGACGTCATAAGCAAGTGGACCGCACTGGCTGTGGCCGTCCAACATCTTTGAAAAAGACTGCATGCAGAAATTTGAACACGCATACAAACGTGCGGTACGGCCGGAACGTATTTCAGGATGTCGTAAAAAATTTGACTTTCATCACATCAAATATACCCAAAAACAGAATTATTTGCACTTTAAAGTTAATATATCTGGAAAACTTGTATAGAAGTTTTTGAGGTCGGATTCAAATTTAGTGCACCGACAACTAATAGAAAGGTATATTTCGGTTCTTGGTTTTTAAATTTTTATGTCAGCGTGTGTTCTTTATTTATAACTAGGAAACCTGGCGAACTTCGTTTCGCCATCAGATAGCGTTTTATGTAACATTTCGTTTGATGATTAAAAAATTAAGAAATTTTTTTTTGTTTTATATTTGAAAAGTAATGAGCCAGTTTAACTTTTACACTTGCGCAGCACAATCCCGCCGTTTCTCTTTTGAACTTTGACGCATTGCAATATCGGCATATAGTCGTCATTGATCCATTATCTAAATTTTTATTATCGCTGTAGTTTTCCGTAGGTTCATATTGGAATGCCAATCGATTGTATGATGCCAATGATCTTCGTGTCCTCACGAGTTTTCTCAATAGGGCACTTTCTCTTATTATATTTTGTCATTCTTCGTTTAAGTTCTGTGAATAAACTTGTTGATGATGATGTTCGTTCGCACGTCGTCCTTTTGGACTATAACCTCAAATGCACGATCCACAAAATTAACACATTTCAACTTACCACCTTAAAGATAAATGTTTACTGTTTTCAACTGAAATGTTAGAATACGACTTCTAAATATATATTTTTTGAAGTAATGGCTATATATTAGCGATGGATATCCCGCTCTTCTGTCGAACGGGATAAAAAGTCTCCTGGCTCTAAGCTACCACCCTAAAAATTTTCACCCAAATCGGTCAAGCCGTTTTTATGTTATGTTGCGACAACGGAAAACGGGTTTCATTTTTATATATATAGAAGTAAAATCATCCCTGTATACTTTCTTCCACCCCTTTTCCCAAAGGGAACCAATGACGAGTTCTTAAAGTGGGAATCAGAGAGTCGGCTTGCAGTTCGGGTTTTGTTAAATCAACTTCCGACGCTTTTACGCTTCAATTTGCTTTTTTGTGACTTCGTTTCAGTCCGAAACTGAGCTCCTGATGCGGCGGTCGTGTTACACTAAAAAATTTATCTGTTGGGACCATTACACGTCTATATACTGCGAACCTTTGTCTAATCGGCTATATCGTAAAATAGCGTAAAACTACTCACCAACAATATTAAAATGATACTTTCACTATAAAAAAAAAATTGTGTCAAGTTAAATTAATGTTACCGGAAGACTTAAGTTAAAAAATTAAATTTAAGTGGTCACAAATAAAGAGTTAATAAAATAATACATTTTCACAAAATTAAATGTAAGTAAAACTACAAGGATATACAAATTAGAATTAAGGAAATCAAATATCCCTTTTTTTTAGTTTGCACCGTCTTGGATCTAATACATATGAAAAACGTTTTTTTTTTTTTTTTTTTTGAAAGTCTTAAAGACATTTCAATAGCATTTTGGATTCAGTTACTTTGATAATAATCTCGTTTATTCTAGAGTTAAGTGCGCCAACCTATTATAATTGGTTAAGTGTCTTGTCACGAATAGAAAAAGTTATTTTTCTAGTTATTAGAAAAGGTACTATTCCACTGCAGGTTTCGAAATAATTTACATTACAATAATACTAAAAAGAAAGGAAGCTTACTTCGACACGCCGAAGTTTGTATACTCTTACGTATTGACCGATTCCGACTTTCATTACATTCACCTATACATATTATATGTAGAGTTTTACACTTTTATTTTAATATTCACAGTTTTACATTTTGCTCTACATTTAAATATCTATCCTATGACACCTTATTAATTTTTACAAATTTTTAACGAAATCCTGAAAAAATAAAACATTATTTTTGTCATGACGTCTTTCTGTCTCCTAGGATAGGAGACAGCGAAATTATAGTTTTTGTTGTATTAATTTCCCTAACGGTCCTACACCAGCCAAGTGGTAATAGTCTAATTTTCGTAAAATTATTATTTTCGTAGAAAAATGGCTATATCTCATATATATATGGCTTAATTAGTTGAAACATGTTGAAAACTGGAAAAGACATAAAATTTAAAAAAAGAATAAGGAGACTATATATAAAGAATACTAACTTCAGATTTAAATTTTAAAACAGCTTGGCTAGTTTGGTTAGAACGGACATTTATATATCATATTGGCTGTTGATGCTAATCAGGAATATATAAACGGAACTGACAATTTAGGAATTCGGACTAAAATTATTGTACCCTGTAAACATTGATTTATTTGTTTCGGATAGGTGAGAAAATATAATCTAAGAGGAGAGTTATAAATTTATATATATATATGATATAAATTTTTATATTTAAATTACCGAATTTTTGCAGATTTTCCGAGGCTCTTATATAAATTGGCGTAAACGGTGCGATATCCTAACTTAATTGTTTGTGTGCCCATGCGGTAGCAATTCGATCATTACAAATAAATTCAATTTTGTCAGATAAAAAAAAATTACATAATATGGCAATTTAATACTTAGAGTTAGGGTTATAACTTGATAAAATCATTTTTATATAATGAAAACCCTAGCTTTTAAATCGTTTAACAAAACCATGTATATAAAAAATATATACAAAATCTATAGTAGTCGCTATCCTTATTTATTCCTTATTTTATTCTTAATAATTCAACACCTAAAATCGTTCCTATAACAGCTATACGATGTAGTCGTCGGATTTTTTTGAACTTTTATAAATTATGAAAGTTTCAACCAGCTCATAAACCGGGTGACGTGTTAGGGGCGAGGAAAAAAGTATTAATACTTGAAGGATTTTTGAGATACATGGATACTTTAATTTAACATTCTACACAAAAGCGCTATTCAAACTAGTAAGAAATTAAAGCCAGTTTATTAATAAATAGAGCTGGATAATATACATATTCATATTTGTTGTTAAAGTAAGATGAAGACAAATATTATTTACCAAAAAAAAAAACTCGTTGTTAAAATTGATTTAGTGATTAAGATGACAAAATTGACGAAACTGGCGACTTCATGGCTTCTGCTGGTGACTCCTACTACTGACGACTCAACCAACGATTGACGCAGCGATTGTTATGCTCGGACTTGATCAATCGACGGCACTACCAAACAACTGGACTTCATCTTGACGACTTGCTACTTTTTTTGTTTTTACAAGATATGTTTTCTCTTAATTCTCTTCTGTTTTATTGCCTACTCTCGCTTTCCAGGCACGTTGGCAACGTCTAACCTAGACGATGCTTATTCTTCATCTTCTTGCTGGTTCTTCCACAAATGCCGCTTTCTTCACATCGTAACGAGCATTTAGCTCCACCTTCATAATTGTGTAACGACCATTGAGTGAACGAATGGCTACCTTTTCCCCAACCACAAGACCGTGTACGCTTTATGGGCTTTCTAAAATTTGTTCCATACGCATCTGGTTTGTCCTTCAAACAATAACTGGAACGGGATTTTCTTTGTAGAGCAGTAGACATGTGAGCTTATAGCTCCTTGCGCTAGGAACTTATTTCACTTGCATTGATTTTCAGTGGACAACTTAGCTTTTATTGAAAATTTACATCTGTTTACGCCTTCAATTTGTTCGTTTGCTTTGCAACTCCTGTTGTCCAGACATGCTTAATTCCATTAATTGACTTTGTATGTGAAGTCTTAGAGATGCGGAATTCTTCTTCTTCTGCTACATGCATTTTTTTTAGCTTAAAAAGTAATAGTGAAACATTTTGTCTGCTAAATAGGCGGCTTTTACTTTAAGAATATATGTATGGCACTTTGAGCCAGCTGTTGAAGTTTTCTTGCTCCAATATTCTACTGGATGAAATTCGTCTTCGAAGCTCTGCATTAGTATGCCACCAAACTCATTCATGGACGCATCAGTATATATTTCTGTGGGTCTTATTTATGCTTACCCTTGCACAAGTTTTGGAAAAAGCCTACTTCCGAACTGTCTGATTTTTTTTCATTCTCTGATTTTTCTATGTGACCCAAAAATCTGATCCTCTTTTCTAAGAAGGAGTAATCTATACTAACGAACTCCTGCTGGAATTTCTTTAGCTTGATTATGCACTTCTGGTTTGTTTGCTCAAATATGATTATAACATCAAACCAACCCTCTTTGGTGTGAAAGCAGTGAAGCGATGATTACCGACACTTCGATCGGTACATCTGGAAAATTATTCTCGAGATCTCGTGAACAGATTGAAGTTTTTCCAGCACTTCATCCATTAAGGGTACGGGAAAACTGTCTCTTAGTACCATTCTGTTCAATTGAAGATACATATTCTGTTGGATAGATATTTTTAATATTATTAATTCGTAGTGATCGAAGTTCTATCCGCAATGGTATTAAACTTCGTGTCGAAGTTAGCTTGCTTTCTTGTTTTGGCTAAAGTAGTCCATAGCTTCTGAAGCTGCCAAAAGCCGGTATCTCCAGTATTTTTTTTTTTTTTTTAGTTTTCAAATTGGTTGGTTTGATCGGATGGAACCTCAGACGAGCACCAAATGTAAGGTATTAAAGTCTGTTTATTAATAAATAGAGCAGGATAATATATAAATCAACGGGACTGGCGATTATGTATATGGCTCCGGCCGACGATTGACCCTCCGACGCATCAACTGTTATGCTTGGAATACTAGACAACTGGACTTCGACTTGACGACTTGAGCTTGCTACTTTTCTACTTTCCTCTGCCACACTCCATTCTGATTCTTTATAATCGCTTTCTATCCAATGCCTAGCAGATTCCGTTGGCACTATATTAAATAATTAATATTATTTGAGGAATAAAAGATTCTCGAATGACTTTTCTCTAACGAAGAGCACACGCCCCTTATTGATGTTTTATATAAGGGTGATAATAAAACTCAGATAATTTAAATTTCGAATTAATTTATTTGAATCTCATAAGTTGAGATCGATATAGTAAATTATATTTTATGATTTATTTTCCGGCGCAAAAATAAACATCGAAGACGTCTTTCTAACACGGGAACATGCTACGTACAACTGACCATGTAAATAACAGGGATATTTAAGGTTAATCCCACAGAGCTCCAACAATTGGCCTTGATTTATTGATAAATTGAAGTGGAAGTTCACTTGGTATTATTGAAATTCGTGGCATTAGAAATTCATCTCCTTTGAATTTGCTCTTGATGATCGATAGAGGCACGTGTAGTGGGGCCTGTAGCGAATACATAGCTAAACGACTTTTGTTAATAAATCTTTTTTGACTAACGACAACGAATCAAAATAAATGACAATGCGCGTACCTAATTTGCTTGAATTAAATTTTTGGGCTATAATCTTATCCTAGACAGAAAGCGATATCGATAAATATTTTAAATTCTAAACACTGCTGATGGCATTGGCTAAGCCAGGCTAAGCCTAGATCAGTATAGCTAGATCTAAAATATATCAATGTTAAGCTCAAAAGAGATGCCAAATCGGCAGACAATATCGATAGCTTGAGACCTGTCATCAGCAGCTGTCACGAACGACCGTCTCTAAAATAGAGGTGGAGAACTATCGATAGTCGTCGCCATCGATAGTGAGCGATTATTTTTCTCAAACCATCGATAGTGTCGACAGTTCTATCGGTAGTGTGATGCTTTTTAATTGTTAAATGTAAAAAAGCTATAAAATGAAATTTTAACAAAACTTTATTATATTTTTAACTCTTTAAAAATAAAAAATTCATTTAATTTGTTGCTTCATTATATTTTTAACTCTTAGGTTAACTGGGCTTAGGACCTACGTTAATAACTAGACTTTTTTGATAAGGGATTATATAAAAAGTACATCGTCGAACTGCGCACTCAAGCGGAAAAGAAGTACAAAACTAATTCTTTTTCAAAAAGAGCATTAGGAGATTTTTACTCTCAGCTATACTTTTGCTTTTCACTATATTTTTGCGTTCCACTTTCAACTTTATTTTTTCTTTGTGATGTGATAAGCCGCGTGCAAAACTATTGATAGTACAGGGCTGCCATCGATGGCGGTGCGATAGCGCGAAACCATCGATAGTGTCGATAGTGCCATCGATAGTTCTCCACCTCTACTCTAAAACAAGAGATCAAGCTTTGTATCCGGCGGTTACTCCTTTTTCACCGAACCAGCAGCTGAGACAGACGATTGTTCTTGCCGCGTAATTGAAGTGAAAATAAAATTGTGCAAAGGCATTCAACCAGCAAAGCAATGTGTTCTTAGAGTGCGTTTGCGTCTGCATTGGGGTTGTTTAATTTAACCTAAAAGTCCCTGCAGCTGGCTAAGGTGGGTCCTGGTCGGCGTCGTTGAGGCTTAAACAGCATTCATCGCTGCTGCTGCTGCTGCGTTCGGCTTTTTCGAGTTCGAAGCATTCGTTCGAAACCGAGCACAACAAGAATTCACTTTTCAGTGGCATATCTTTGCGCTGTGCTCTCGTTTCTGTGTGTGTGTTTGTTTAAGTGTACGAGCGCTCGCACGTTTGTATGCGTGTGAAAATTTCTGCAGGGTATGTTGTTGTTGTCTATGCAAGTGATTTGTGCGTGTCACTTTTTGTTTTGTTTTGATTTTCCAAGATTCTTTGATTTGTTTTGATTATGCTTATATCAATACCCTGCAGTACCTGTCATCAACAATTCATCAACGTTTCATCAACAGTCAAGGGGGTGTTGTTGATTTTTCATCGATGACAGGCCATACAAACTGTTGATTTATTTAACATGGGCATGTCCTAGGCTGTCATCAATAAAAATTTATCAACAATAAATCGTTGATTCATCAACAATTCATCAATAAATTCATCAACAATTCATCAATAAATTCATCAACAATTCATCATCAATTCATCGATGCTTCATTGATGTTTCATCAACAATTCATCAATGCTTCATCAATGAAAATTTCAAATTTCTCAACGGCCGGGCCATGGTACTGCCGCCGACTTCCGTGTAGACTACCGCCGTAAATGTTTCGTGGGCAGAGCGTCGTAGCAGAAGTCGCAGTCGGCAGAGGGTCGACCTGGTAGAAGTCGCAGTCGGCAAAGCGTCACCTCGGTAGAAGTCGCGTTGATGACATGTTGATGACAGTGGCCTATTGATGACACGCGGTACTGCAGGGTATCTATGTATGTATGTATGTATGCATATTTGAGAACGCTTTTGTTTTAGCGCACTTGCAAGTGAAAAAAACTGAAATTAAAATAATTAGTAATTATAGTTAGATAACTTAAATAATTTGTGTTCCAATGCAAGCGCTAGCCGCTAAGTATTGCTGTGATGTCATGGGACTTGTAAATTTTTTCGAGAGTTTAAAGATCCAAGGATCTGATTGCTAAGAAGAACCAAAGGCGTAAGAACAGAAAACCTCTCCAAGACAATTAACGGGGCTTGATAAGCACCCCTTGATAGTGTTCCCCTAGAAGGGGCTCACGAACCCGACGAGACGGTGAATTAGGAGTTGCAGCGTACTCCTCAAAAGCCATCAATGTACAACTTTATCTGCGCCAGGAACTTCACAGCACGTGACGCGTGGTTTTGATTGATTTTTTTTTTATCAATGAAGCGAGACTCTACATTTGGCCTGTGAGCCATATCTGCTTTAACCTCACTTTCTATACTCTTGCAGGGTATTATAATTTCAGTCAGAAGATTGCAACGCAGTGAAGAAGGCACTTCCGACTATATGAAATATATATATTCTTGATTAGGATCAACAGCCGAGTCGATCTAGCAATGTCCGTCTGTCCGTTTCTACGCAAACTTGTCTCTGTTCTGAAGCTATCTGAACGAAACTTTGTAGTTAGTCTTCCATATACTCTCACTCGTATATATGTCGGAACGGGCCGGATCGGACGACTACATCATATAGCTGCATAGGAATGATCGGAAAATTAAAAAGAAATTTATAACATATTAAGTTTTCAACTGAAATTAATCAAAATTAGATATAGCCATTAATACATTTAAAAATGATAACTCTTTCAGTTTTCAACAATTTAAGATATAGCTATTTTATATTATTCCACAATTTGTGTAAAATTTTATAAAAAATCTTACGACTATATCATATAGGTGGCATACAAACGATCGTTAGATGTAGATGAAAAATGCAAATCTGTGAATGTAAAACTGCAAATATAATATGTATAAGTGAATGAAATGAAAGCAGGTATTACTTCATTGGTTTTTAACATAAATAAAAACAATTTATATTGTATGGATGTCTAGTCATCGAAGTTCTATCTGCAAGGGTATATAAACTTCGGCGTGCCTAAGTTAGCTTCCTTTCTGGTTAAATTTGTCTTTGTTTTGTAAGATCGAGTCTCACCTATTGCTTTCTTCTCATGTTTTCGGATACAACCAAAACTTTTCGACAATGGAACTTAGAAAAAAAATGAATCAGGTATAAAACGAAATAATTGGAATTCAATTATTAACGTATTAAGGATTAGCGATTTTTTTTGTTAGATTTGATTATCAATTGATAAGATAAGTTTTCTTCCGAATACGAATGGATCTCTCGGTGCAGACTAATGAAGCTAATAAAGTATAGGTCCGAATCATTATGTTTAATTAACTGCAATTTGTTGCTCCAGTTAGTTTTCAGCCTAAATCACGTCGGAGATCGATCTGATCGATCTTAACTTAGTAAGTTACAAATGAGAGAGGACTGTATAAAATAATTGTTTTTTTTTTCGGACTTTTGCTAACTCTATTCGCGAGCATATTCTCTCCGAGTTATTTCTCTCAAAAGAAAATAATGAATTATTTTTTTGTTCAAAATTAATTAAGGTTTTAATTGAATTCAACTATGTTTTAAAGTTAGCAAATTCGTTTCTATGAAATGATTTTAGGCCAGTACGCAAAGATTAAAAAAATATAATTATATATTTTTTCTTACTTCATTATTTATTATTACTTACTTCATTTATTATTAATTTAACTACCACATCTATACTTACCTACTATCTATTATGCTATAATGTTCAAATAAATAAATAAGAGAAGTTAGAAAAAAAAAATAAAAATCGTGAATGCTTAGAACAAGACCAATAGAACTCCGCTGATGCTTCCGTTACTGAAGTTAATGGGGTCACCGGGGATGGACTCCCCGGTCCATTCTGACTTCTTTCTTTCTTTCTGACTTTCACACCTCGCACAAATTCTTCGACTTCCTTCTTGAATTTATTTATCCTCATATTCTGGTTTCGTTAAATTTTGATCTCTCTTGTCGCCAACTCGCTATACTCCTGTCTTTAATATAATAAAGTGTGGTTAGTGATAGGAACTGTGTGCGCAAGACCCCCCCCCCAAAGCCGACTAGCAAGAGGCGGATACTAAGGCGAGCAACGCAAGCACAGATTCCTCAGGATATGAAACACTTCTTCAATCGTTGCACGCTACACACATCAATCGAATCATAAAATTCCCTCAGATAGTTAGTCGCGTCAACCTCTTTGGTGACGCCTTCAACGGATTTGTATAAAATCAATGGAATTATGGAACAATCGACGTCCTTATTTTTAACTGCTCGTTCACTAATCTAATCGAACAATATTAATCCAGTCAAGGTATCAACAGAAATATTGTCATTGCCAAGCGCCAACAGTTGTATTGAGAATACAGAAGCAAAGGCGTCAATCTGTAAAGTCACTCTCATTTTCGTGGTCAATTTTAATTTCTTCTCTTGACACCACAAAGAGTACGATTTTAGACCTTCCTTAACCTCATCGGCATGACGGGATAACGGGATGACGGAAAGTGTTTGATAAAAAACTGGATAGGAATATCAAGGCCCCACTAAATAATCTTGAATCACCTCTTAAATTTTTCAATTCCCGCATCAATTTTGCTGTCGCCGACAGTGTCGTTGGATATTCAACCGAAAAATGCTTGAAAGGCATATTTCCGCCTTCCAGCAATGTCTTCTGCCACATTGCTGGTAGGCGGAAAGCAGCCTTTTTGATGCAAAAGCCAATACTACTTGTGATCTTGACCGAATAGATGCCTTAATCAGCAATTCAAGTCTAAATTTTCAGATTGTCTTTTTCTAGCAAAATTTCGTATATTCTGATGTAGCGTTGTGCAGAACGAACATATTGGTGCATATTGGGTCCGCCTTAATGCATTTTGTTCGTATGTTCGAATTGTTCTAGGATTACGAATAATACGGTGTGCAGCATTTGTACACCGTCCAATGTCAGGTCGCCTAATAGCAGGGATTATTCAATTTTCAGGAAGGTTTTCCAACATTTTTTTTTTCAACATTATCAATTTTAAACAATTTAAACAAATTTCATCCAAATCGGTTCTGCCGTTTTTAACGGATATAAGAATTTGAAAGCTTAACATCATTTTTATATAATAAATAAATAAAATATTTCAAAATATTAAGTCAGAAAACTTTTCAGATTACGATTTTAATAATAAGTTCCCAAAATGATGTTTATGACTTGTGTAATAATAAAGCAAAATAAATGAAATAAGAATATAATTAAAAAATTAAAACGTTTTCAGAATAAGATTTCAGAAAGATTGGTTTTTGCTGTGCTCATTAAAACGAATTATAGAAAAACCAGACTCATATGGGCTCTACAACCACGAGGTGGAAACTATTTTTTTCTTGATGCATTAAAATCATCCCTGTATATTCTCTCCCTCCATTTCTCTCAAAGGGCACCAATGACAAACAAGAATTTATTCTCCCAAGTTCTTGGAATGGGTTAACTGGGCGTGCTGCTTGCAAATGGTCGAACAGGAGTTCGGCTTTCAGTCTTAATCCGAGCTTCTGACCCGACAGTCGTGCGGAACTAAACACTTAGCTGACGGGACCATAATACGTCTATATACCGCTACATTTGTCTATTGGTGTAGTCGTTATCAAAAACAACATATTTTAACAATAAAACATTAAAAACTAGCAACAATAATTCTATCGATTGTATTTTGGAAAAAAATATTAAGATAAAGCGTTATAACCTATTTATTTAAGGGGTTTTTGTCACAAAAATTAAAAAAAAAGTAAAATCACTCAACTGAAATAAAGCTGTGTTTAATTTAATAATTGTGTTACCTGAAATAATCTTGGTGATCAAAGAAAGCAGATATGAAAATAAAAACAGATGAATAGAACATTTTTATACAAAACTTTACCTCATTCCTATAATCTTAAATGTAAGTAAATAGTACTATAATACTATAATAGTAATAGTAAATAGTAAGTACTGGAAAAGCATTTAATTAAAATTTAAAAAATAATGTTTTTTTCGCTACACTTTCCATTTAAAATGTTTTACTAAGAAATGTAATCTGAGAAATATGCAGCATCTGTCAGTTACATTTGTGATTCAGATTGTTCAATTTCGTTTCACTTATAGTAAAAAGTATAAGTAAAAGTAAATAATTCAGGCCAGTTTTCACAATATATTAATATTAGACAAACATGGAGTTAACTTCGGAACGCAGATTATATTTCCCTGCAGTTTCCAATTGCTTTATTAAACGTTTAATTAATTAGGTCGATTAAAAATACTATTAACTGACAGAAGAGAGATTACAAAACCCTGAATTTTTTCTGATGCTTTCTACGTTTTCGGCTAATATATATTTCTTAGGTCGATTACTTGTGTGGCAGGTATAGTAGTATATGTATAGAAAAATATTTACGACCAGTGTTACAGATGCGCAACAAGATCAATTTATTGTAATAACACGTCTTTCTAATCGACATATTAGCATTAGACACATATAAACGAATGTAACTTCACAGTCACTAATCACTTAAACTGACATACAATTATAAAAAAATAACAGTGACACTGAGTTGTTAGATGCCATCTCTCCGTTCCGACCTCCCAGCTGAAACATTAAAACTCATCGGCGGCAGCGTGTATGCTAGTATATAGGTCATAAAGGCTCAAAACATTACTAAAGTCAATAACTTTGATTCCGGTTCCTAAATTGATAGTAAGTGCTGAATCGGTACAATAATGTTTAGCGGTTAGAAAAGGAACGCATTCCAATGACGTCATATGCGTTCAAAACATAATTTAGCTGCTTGTTTTGAGAATAAAGTAAATAAAAAAAAAACAAAATGACGCAGTGAATAGATAACAAGAGGGCGAATACAAACAAAATGTAACATATTTAAGATGTTTTGCGTGAAAGGAACCAACTTTATTTGAAAAATAAAAAAAATATCTAAAAAAATATTTCGGACATAATATATAGCACTAACTAAGAATAAATGGAAACAAAGACATGCTACTAACTTAGGACTGTAGAGGTTCGTTTTGTCTTTTGGACCACTATTGGGTTACTAATATCTATACAGTATAATTTATACATATTTATTAAAAAAAAAAATATATATATATATATATATATGTAATGACATGGTTTTATATATATATATATATATATATATATATATATATATATATATATATATAAATATATAAAATTATATATACACGTATTGTGCCGACGCCCTGTGATATCCCCTTCGTTTAAAAATTTTTTACACTATCCTAAGAACCCTCTCGCTTTCCCCTTATTTAGAAGGAATCAATTATTTAGAAGGAATTTTTTTTATTGCATAAATTGATCTATTCAGAAACAAGCAGAAAACGAAAGGGTTCATAGGACAATATTAAAAGCAAAAGAAAATATGTCTATTTATTTTGGATATAGCTTAATAAACTCAATTCCAACCAAATGAAAACCTTCATCGATACCTAAAAAATTTTTTTTTACTTTTAATAAAGTAACCTTTGAGATTGTCACAAAAAAAATATTTAATTTTAATAGCATTAAAATTAAGACGAAAACAAATTATGTGTAAATATTACACTGTAGGTGCATCTATTCTTTTACTTATAGCACTTTTCTATGAACCGTTAACTGTCGAATTCCTTTTTGGCTCGCTTCTGCATAGATCAATCTACGCAATAAAGAAAATTTCAGGGAAAACGGTCAACAACAACAAGAATAACAACTAAAAGAAATTTGGCTATGAAAATGGCCGAAGTGTAAATACTTTTGACTACCTTTGTATATTTCTTTAGTTCGTACTATCTTGTCCCATCTATCAAGCCCAACAGACTTGTGCTAAGTCTCATACGGGCCACTTAAGTGCACTGACCGTAGTGCATCGACGTCGATTTGTATTGTATATATCTACTATATATTTACAGTTTACAATTACTGTTTAACTTTAACAGCTCTGTAGAGGAAATGCCTCTATATTTCCGATTGTTCCTATAGCATCTATATAACGTTGTTGTCTAGGAATGGAGTTAATGAGGAATGTTATTGGAAGTCAACTCGAGTCGGTCTCAGCGATGCTCCGAGGTACAGACTCCAAAATCCCTCCTTGATTGACGAGGCAGAGCTTTAATCCTTCTTTGGTTGCGGATTTCATCTGTGTAGTCGTTTTTACATCTTAAAACGTCATCTGAACTGCAGAAGAGCGTGGAATCGCCCTCGGTATTAGCTGGTGGCTGTTTTGTATGGTATCTCACGTGTTCTATAAAAGTCGTTCCTCCACCTGATACTCTTATATTCCCCATCCTTTCTTTTACGTATTGGTTGATGTCAAAATTTGGAGTAGTTGTTCAGAAATATTCCCTTTTTTACAAAAACCTTGTCTCTTACTTCAATATTCATTTACTTTGCTTATCTTCTCGTGGCGGCATATGCTATTCCTTTTTTATTTCCTAAATCTTTTGTTGGTGAGAGGAAAATGGAACTTTTTGTACACAAAACTTTTGAGTGGTCCTATGGATCTGGTTAAACCGTGGGTCAGCCATTTTAATGAAGGATCGACCCCTCGCTAAGAATTTTTAAGTATTTTTTTTCTTTTACTAATTAAAAATGTTTTCTTGTATTTTTTCTAAGTTATATTAGTTACAAAAGTATTAGTATTTCCTGTTTTTTTTTCAGTTTTGGCTTAAAGTTTTTTTTTTGTTTTGCAATCTTTATCTTGTGTTTGTAGTTCTTGAACTAGGTGGACCGATTGTATGGGTTGAGGATCTTAAAACACAGCGACATCCTCTGGTGAATGAGCAAAGCTCCTGTTTACCGATTTTATTAATGAAACTTAACTGTATTTATAGCAAAAATGCAAACATCCATCAGTTTCGTTGATGAGTTGTTACCATCAACAGTTCGGACCTTAATAGAGCGATCTCACAGCGCTTAAGTCTTGTTGTTAAATAACTAAAATTCATATGTGCTCATCCTTTGGGCATCCACGGCTATGATTTCTGATTTAAGGGGTTAGACCACCCTGAAATTTAAAAAAAATCGTTGTTTTTATTTTTTTATTTTTATATAATTTTGACGTCCATTTTAAGACATTGGGATTCAAAATATCTCATTACTTATGGATATTACTCACATCAGAAGTGAGCGCTGCCGGTATACCTTAGATTACTTTCTTTATCCTCTTTTGTGTTTTTTCTCAAAATTACGTTTTTTGGAACGGTGTACATGATTTCTCAAAAACTACTCAACCGATTCTCTTCAAATTTTGTACACCGCTTCTCTACAACATTCCCTATGAAAAGATGTAAGATTTTTTTTTCGATATAATTATTTTTTATTAAGTTATACATTTTTACAACAAAAACTTCGTATAAAAAAAATTTTTCTTTATAAATGCTCCCATTTGCTGCAAAGTTTTTTTTTTTTTCAAAAACGGCTACGTCGTACTATAGCTATACTTATATAGTAAATTATATAGTAATGTGTAAAAAAACGTAAATACTTTTTCTTCATCCAATATTTTTTTTTAGTTCAACATATGTACTTTGATATACTATTAAATAAAAAGTTCTATTCTTAATAGCTTTGTCAAAATAAATTTATTTAAAACCCTCAAATTCTTAGGCGTTCAGGGTGGTCTAACACCTTAACACCTTGCCAACTTCCCGCTTTTCCCTTTGGAATGTGGATGATGCTGAAGACTTCATTCTGCGCGGTGGACACCAACGGTCGGTAGTTGTTGTGCCTGCGGCATGCATGATATTGTACAGTTGGATAACATTATCCGATGAAACCGGCAGTAGTTGATCTAGTGGGATATGTTCCCGAATCTGATCTAGTTGATTCCGTACTTGCTTGGGAGATACCAGCATGGGACTAATGGTTCGATGGCGAATGTCTGTAAGCACACTAGCTATCTCATTTCGCATCCGTTGCATCCGACTGTAAGTGGTTATTTATTTATTTATTTATAAAAATAAATTGCAATATGTCTGTCATTCTAAAATTATACCCTTACCTCTGCACAACAAAAGGGAGTGTTTTTTAATGATGTGCTCAGATTCACCTCCGTTGGGCAGAGGCAGGGATAGTTGTTTTAACAAATTTTGTACGTTAATCTCGATGAACAATTCAACATGGAACATAGAACACGGAAAGGATCATGCTCGTCAAGGTTCGCCTTACACATGTTACGGGCTATTGGACGAAAATGACGAGAAGGCCGTACAGGGACAGCGAGTCGTAATTTGCTTATTAGGTATGTAGAGCAAATTTGACCGTTAATAAGCTTAAAAATAAACACCATGGGGTGGCTTAAAAGTCGTAGCCTGTCGTCATACGAAGGAAGACGACAATGTGGGTCCCAGTTTAATCCTCGTAGAGCAAACAAAAGGAATTGTTTCTGAACAGATTCAATAAGGTCTTAATACTTCGCATATTGAGGTGACCACACACACGAACAATATTCTAGAATAGGGCGTACGAGTAAGATATAAAGAAGTTTTAATGTAAAAGGATCATCAAATTCCTTTTACCATCGCTTAACAAAGACAAAAACCCCTCGAGCTTTACTAATAATTAAACCAATGTGGTCATTAAAATTAAGATAATGGATAAACAGGACTCCGAAATCTGTTACCGTACAGATGCGTTCAAGATCGCTCGCACCTATAAAGTAATTAAGGAGGAGGCAATTCGTCCGGTAAAATGACATAAATTTGCATTTGGAGTTGTTCAGAGAAGGATATTATTATTTCACTAGGATTGAATGTTATTGAGGTCCGTTTGTAGAAGCTTATGCGAATGGGAATCCGTAAATTGCAAACATAGTTTGAAGTCATCTGCGTACATCATCACATTTGAGTGTAGAACCACATCAGGCAAGTCGTTGATAAAGAGGCCGAACAGAAGTGGCCCAAGTTGGCTCCCTTAAGGAACGCCAGAAGTAAAAAAAAACCGGTTTGAGAGAGAGTGCTTAAAGGAAACAAATTAAGTACGGCTGGATAAAAATGCTGCAGTCCAGATAGTCAATAAAACAGCGTAAGTTTTTAAGTAATAGTAGGTCAAAAGCTTTGCTGAAATCGGTGAAGGTGGCGTCCGTTTGAAAATTCAATTTGAAAGCATTTCTAATGACAGCACAAAATTCAAGAAGGTTTTAGACGTTGATCTGTTTTTCATAAAGCCGTGCTGAGAGGGGGACATAATTGACCGGCATTGGTGCTGCAGCTGCGCAGTAATCAGAAGTTCGAATAACTTGGGAATAGCACTGCTTTGCAAATTCTCTGTGGTTTTCGATATCAGACCATAAGGACCATAAAAGTTTGCTGTAAGTAGTCACCTTGACATTTGCCTCTTTCTTCGTTGATTGTCTCTAAATATTGATATAAAGTTTTGATGCGATCGTTGGCGGCTGAACTGCCATTTCCTGACTACGTTTATAGGTGAATCCATGTTTGATCCTTAAAAAGCATCGTAAATACAGGGATGGTTCATTCTGAAATTGCCATTCTTTAGGTTCCCAGTCGTTCATGGAATATTCTGGGATTATCTGTGAAATGTATCACACTTGTTTATTGTTCCTTTGCTAATAGAAGAATGAGAAGCATTGCCAGTAGCATTGGCTGGATTAGCTACGGCAGCAAGTGTGCCCTCATCAAAATTATTAGTAGGATCCTTGACGACGGCAGCTAATACAGACTGAGGAGTTGACGCATTTGTCCCGTAGCCATTATTTTAAAGAAGAGTCCAGCACCAATTAGGAGATCTATTCATTCTGACCGATTAAAATAAGGATCAGCAAGCGATATATTATGCGGAATTTTCCATGATGTGGCATTTATGTTGAAATGAGGCTGATAATCAGTGATACTGTTCGTTACAACCGCGGAGAATGAAGCACGATATCTTGCATCCCGGGATTGCGCTAGAATGTCGACTGTCATATCACAGTTCAGAGAAGATTCACCAATCCCAGAGACTAGTGTATGGGACTTTCGATGATTCCAATTTAGCTGGTTTGCTAGGCGAGAAGTAATGAAATTTAGCTGGGACGCTGAGTCTAAGATTGCTCGGCAAGGCATAAATTCTCCAGCCTTATTCCTCACATAGATAATAGCGGTTGGAAGCAACACGTAATCAATGAGCAGAATATTTGTGGGTTTGTGGCTCATGCAGGGCTTTTCCCACCTGCCGGCTTGGTGTTTGCGTTACCAAGGCTTGATCCGAATTTTCCATAATCCTACACCTCCTTTGCAAGAACGACTCCATAGAATCCCACGTAGCTAGGTTGTTGATGGACAAATCATCTTCCCATTTTTCCCGAGTCCTCTGATCGAGCTTTCGTGTGACGATGTGAATCAGCAATCCGTCCAAGATTTGTTGCGTAGTGGCCAGGGTACGGATTGCTCGCAGATGCGAATTCATGCAATCGCTTAACTCCCGAAGATCCTTGGCTGATCTCTTCTCGACACCTTTTAGCCCAAATATTGCCTGTACGTGTGCCTGAAAATGTAGAACTTTATTATCGAATCTATTTGTAAGTAAATCCAAAGCCTTTTTATAATTGGCATTCGAGGGCTCAAGCGAACGTATGGTCTCTAGAGCCACGCCGCCTAAACTTGACCTTAGATATTGTAATTTTTCAATATCACAAGCTCTTCATCATTTCCGATGACCGTGTTAAACGTCGCAATAAAATCCGGCCAATCAGAATAGGATCCATGGAACCGAGGTATCTCCAAAATTGGCAACCGAGGCTTCCTAGATCGGAAAGAAAGATCCGGATGATTAATAATGTCTATGGATGTTGAATTTGCAGCGGTTGCAGACGGCAATTGAGATTTGCGAAGCGCCGTTGAACCTCGATTTATCTTCGCCTTCACATCCATGAACGCCGTGGAGAATTCAATCCGATGGTCGCTTGCTATCTCCGAAAAGTCCAATTTTTCCAGTGAAGTCTGTGCAGAATCAAAGGCCAGATTTATGGAATTAATCCACTCCAGTCGCGCCAGTAAATCAGCTTCATCAAACTGACCTACAGTCTCCGGGTTTATATAAAAATTAATCGAGTTCAATTGCCGCAAAAGGGATTGGGCCTTGGCTCACTTGGCCTCTCATTTTGATGCTGAACCGAGTTTTCCGTGTTAGACATATTTATTTTCTCACGCGAAAAGAATTAATAAAGGGATAATGTCTGACCGCTTCGGTATATAGGAACCCGTTTAGTTTTGCACCGCTCAAATTCAGAGGTTAATCAGCGTCACCGAGATGCAACGGAACCTCAACAATGTTGTTGTAATTGTCTGCCTCGAAACAGCGGAGTTTTGGCACACGCGCGTCTATGTATATATATATATATATGTTCAATAGGCGCTATTTACGACGATTAGGCGCGAGCCACCTTTGTATATGTTTTGCACAACACAGCTATTGTTTAACAGCGCGATGTAACCGAAAATCAGCGGCCGGCTATATGCACTCAGCTTGTTATGTACAAGATATGTGTGTGAGTTTGCTTGTGCGTTTATGACCCAATGCCAGTAAGCGACAGCGAAGCAAAGCGATGTGTTTAAACGATATTAAACAACGAACACAGGGTTGCAGGCTCCGAGCCAAAGAATCACGTCGGGGTCACCAAAATGTTTATGGGGAAGACAACCAATTTGCCACCCTTGAGCAATAACTACGAACGCACGAATAGGTCGATTATATGCTGTATTTTATTTTCGTTTTTTCTCTGGTCGGAGCTGTAACTACCGATCGAATGCTTGACTTTTAAAATATATATAATCTTAAAATGTAGCTTAGCATAGATAAGGCGACAGAAGAAGAAGAGAGAGAGAAATAGATAAGCAAAGAGAAGCTAAGAGCGCAGCAGGTGCAGCCATACACCCATGCGCGCATGATTAGGTGCTAGCGGTCTGCTCATTGTGTCGAAGCTTTGTAGTTTTCTAGAACCATCCAATGCTTGTTTGTATTACGATCTGTTTGCAAAATCCAATTTAAGCTTTATAATGGCAGTCATTATTGTATTCCAACTAGATATATCGATGCATAGTCCCTTCAATGATAGCAGAGACTCGATAGTTGTAATATACAACTCCTCCAATGACTTCGGATCGTCACTGTTTGTGTGTTGCCGCAGGGGACGATTAATGGGCATGCGATTTCCATGCGCTTATGTAGCTTCTATTCAAAGTTCTATATGTCTTACCAATCTTTCAGCCTGTCTAGTTACGGTGGCTTAAAGGTACCAAATCTTTCGTACCGTCGGCATGTAAGTGTCATGGGCCATTTGAATAAATCATAAAGTTGTGTCCATTTGAGTAGATCCCCGTCGAATTTTGGAATGCTCACTCTTGGCAAGTGCCTCTAACACTGCCTGAATATCCCTTTATAGTAGGAGGAAAGATTACATGTCATAACCGGGTCTTCATATTTTTTGTTAACTGAAAAATCGATATTTTGAGATTGTGGCCTTAGTGATTTTATCAAATCACTGAGCTCTCCACTGAGCTCCGAGATCTTTTGACTGATCTTTTCCTGCAAGTCTAACGACTTTGTATGCTTGCTTCTCCTTGGTAGTCATATTGAATTTTTTTTAATTCCTGACCCGTTGGGAGTGTTTTATTCGCTTTTGATAGTCGGAAATTTGAGTAATAACTTTTGTTACCAGTAAGTTATATTCGAAATTTATATATTGTCATCTTCGCTGATTCCTTCATAATTTCGTCGAAAACTTGACAGGCTTCATTATTTCGTCTAGTAAGTATTTCTTTTCTTTTAGTCTCCAGTATCTAGTAGGTATTTCTTTTCTATTAGTCTCCATATTAAATTACCAGATACATATGTATAGATTACTGTATCCTTTAGTCAAATTTCTTCAATATATGTTATCGTTGAACCAAAATCGTACCTTTTGTACCTTTTTTTTGGTTAAGGCGCAGTAAGAATTTTGCGAAGCTGTAATCATCATCCGGAAAAAACGCCTTTTGAATGACGAGTTTTGCTGATTGTAGCTTCTGCCCACCCATGTGTGGTTATTTAAAATATTTATATTTTATTCCTATATATTAATTTATAAATATAAAATATATATAATGTATTATTATATATTAATCGACAAAACAAACCTTTAAGGGTTATTTTGCTTCAAACTCTCTCCTGCAGTGATTTACTACTAAGGGAATAGGTGTTCTAGATGTTAGTTAGTTACGGTTAGCTATTGGAAGTAAATTAATTAGGAGGTATTGTGCCGATGCCCTGTGCTATTCCCTTCTGAAATTGTTTACCTTAACCTTAGAAACCTCCCACTTTCCCATGTTGATAGATGAGTCTCTAAGTTTTCGGCTATCCCTAAACTATTTGGAGCTTTATTCCTTTATTATAAAGGGCTTTCATAAAAATTTTAAGGCAGATGCAATATATGCTGATTTCAGTATAGAATTTGACTCTGTAAACTATTCTCACCTGGTAAGGAAACTCGATGTAATGGGTTTTCCAAGTGATCTTCTTAATTGGATCTCAAGTTATCTGAATGGCAGGACGCAAAAAGGTCCTCTGTAAGAATAATTTATCTAATGTTATAAATGGGAAGCCATTTGGGACCCCTATTGTTTACATTATTTATAAATGACTTGCCCAAATTCTTAATTAACTCTAGAGTGCTTATGTACGCTGATGCCAGTCGGATTTACAAACAAATCTCAATCATTTTCAAACTTGGTGCCGTGTAAACTTATTAAACTTAAACGGCTCGAAATGCAAGCTAATGACATTCTCTCGTGTCCTTCCTAAGCTTGCTACTTACACGCTGAACTGCTGCTCTTTGGAAGAAACTAATTCTGTTGATGATTTGAGCGTCCGCTTAGACCCAAAACTTTACTTTATTGATCATATTTCGTCTATGGTGAATAGAGCCAGGTATGTGCTGGGATTTATAAATCGGTGGTCGAAGGAATTCAATGACCTCTATGTTTCTAAATCCTTATATACATCCTTATTCCGTCCTATCCTAGAATATGGATGATGCATTTGGAGCCCTCAGTACGGCGTCCATAGTAAACGCATTGAGTCGGTTCAAAAGAACTTTTTACTTTTCGCTCTACGCGGTTTAAATTGGGATGCAAACCAAGGATTACCTTCCTACTCTAGTAGACTCCTATTAATAAACTTGCCGTTCTTAGCCAATCGTAGAACGATGCTAGGGATAACATTTATTTTTAACCTTATACATGGTGATGTGGAAAGTGCTGACTTGTTGAGTCAGCTTAATTTCCATGTACCATGTAGAACTACTAGATCCTATATCCCATTAGTGTTGCGCCACTGTAGAATCTCCTTCGAACTGCATGAACCTTTTAGAGTGCTATGTGCAAATTATAATGATTTGTACACACTAATCTCTAACGTAGATACCCTTCCCAAATTAAAATCTTTAATACTAAGGCACATAGTAAATATGCAAGCTAACAACCTGACAGCAAGGCGGTAGTCAATTTCCTCGTGTTCTGTCCTATATTTTCCATCGCGCCTACTAACACCTAACCCCAACAGGCACGTGCCTGGTGTCATACGGGACACTTGAGTGTACTGACCGTAGTGCATCAGTGTCCCTAAAGTAAGACGGTAATCTTTTTTTGACACATTCAATGCGATTACTGTGGACTCCGAATTGAGGATTTCTGACAAAAGAACCATACTCCTTTAAAGGGCGAACTATCCAAAAAGAGTCTTAGTTAATTATGTAGGTTAGGTTAGGTTAATATGGAAGGCCCTCTTTGGGGGCCACACATAGGCCAGCTCGGTCTATAGTTGTCCGGATGTTGTTTTTGTATAAACCTTGAGGTTTTTACGCGGTTTCGAAGTTCTTGAAGATCAAGGGGTTTTTGGCGAAGGCAAGTAGTTCAGCTGGTGTCCTCTTGGAGGCATCTTCTAGTGATTTTATTACTGGGGCACCTTGGTACCTTCTTCTTGCTCGGATTACTGCCGGACATCTGCAGATGAGATGTTTCAAGGTTTCAGCTACCTCGGATTCATTGCACTTTCGGTCATCTTGCCATTTGGATCGCTCCGGTCAATAAGTGCCACGATCAGATATCGTTTGGTCACCTCACTAACCTTCGCCTACTGCTTCATTGGTTTCTTTGCTTTGAGTGGGGGTCCTGCCGGCTCGGGCCCGCGCTGCCGCTTGCTCGCCGGAGTCTTTATTAAAGCTCTCGGTGGAGCGTTGCCTTTTCCTGACCAGCAGTTCCACTTTATTGGCAAATCCGCCAGTTGAGGTCATGTGCGGAAGCTTGGCGTAGTGTAGCGTAACCTCGCGGAAGCTTGGCGTAGTGTAGCGTAACCTCTACAATCCTTTGCTCCGCCCAAGCTATGTTTGCCTCCTCATTTTAAGAGAGGGTCGTCTTATACTGGAGCCGTCTCTGGATCTTGAGAGCCGCCTTCAACTTGCTTGACCTTTTCGGGCCGTCCCTACGCGGAGAGCTGGTGCCAGATTTTGGCGAGCGGAGAACACTCTTTGGTGAGCTGCACGCTCTCCAGGTCCGAGTCTGTGTCGACGACGGCACCCGAGCGTCATAGCTTGCTCTGAGTTGTTGTAGTTGCGGCAGTAGTGGTACAACTAGTATGACCTGCACCCATCATGCAATAGGTGTGACCGCTGGCGACACGCATAGAGGATTGCTCCCTCTGTCCCCGCCGGTGGGCTTTCGGCCGACCTTTGGGCTTACATTCTAGCCCCGGTTGGCTTCCCTGTCTCCATACCTACAAAAGTGGTTTATTTCAATGAAAACCACCCACTTGCACCATAAGCAGAATCGAATTCTTCCGACCACCTTTTGATCAATACCAGCACGCCTCTGGCTTTATGAACAATGCAAGTAATATGTTCGAAGAACGATCTAGGCTTAGGATCTAGGCGAATACCTACTATATACAAAAATATTGTTTCCAAATAGCAGTCGTTAAGCTTATATTCTATTTTTTTTTTTTTTTTGTTTCTCTCTGTTGTCTCTGACTTTGTCTGCTCACCTTATTCGAAAAACTGTCTCTGAAAAAAAACTTTTCAGATTACTTTTTCCTCTTTTTGTATTTGAAACGTTGACATTTGTCTGCTTTTATATGTCCCTTCAACTATATCTGACTTTTGTCAACTTAAGAAACTTAAATGCATTTTCCTAATATACACACATGTACACAACACATTTACCGATTGATCAGGACTTCACATATTTTTTTTTTTTCATTTCGATGCTTGATTAAGACTAACGTACATCAACAGCGGATTAGTGATTTGTGCCAGCTAAAAGGAGGGAGAGCGAGAGTGCTAGCTACCTCACTGACACTTAAACTTAAGCGCCTATCCGGGATGGTCACTGATTAAACCTCGTCGTCTCTAAGAAGACCAACATCGAGAAGTAACGAATTGGGCATGGGGCATGGCAGAGTTGGCGCTGACCTGTGGGTTACATGCAGCTGCTCTTGTATCTCTTTGCTCGTGGATCGCGAATTGGAAGTGATTGGGCCATGACTCGCAGTGCTAAAGAAATTCGTCAGAGGGGTCATATTTGAAATGCGCCTTGATCGCACGCTGCTTTAGCTCGGTTTTCAAATCTATGACGCTTTTGAGCTGGTCATGGTTCTTGTGGTCCTTGCACGCCTCGACTGGTTAAAAGGGCAGTCGAACGTGTGACCAACAAACGATTGTTGTAGCTTAAGTTTTCTAAGCAACTCTCTTGCCCACAAAGGTGAACCAAGTGCAAGCAGGCCAGAACAATCGTAGAATCTGTTCAGCAGCGTATGTCGAAACTGGCTGTCTTTATACTTGCCGGAATTTCAGTTAAATTTAAGGCACCACAGAGTTTTACACGGGAAAGTGACACGATTTTCATCGGAACGACTCGCGTCTGGGATGTAAGAAGACGTGACAATATAATAACCGCTCCATTGGCTTTCTTGGACTAATCGCGGAATCCGTGATACTGAACACGTAGCTCAGGTTAACATCTGACCCATCTCAACGCGGATCTGGTTGAAATTGGAAGAAGAATTCTTACTCATTTCGCTGGGAAGGCTATCATCGAATAATTTTTAACTTTTTAAGTGAACAGACGTGTTTTTTTTCTTCCTGCGCTCTTGATTTAAATTACATTTAGGAAAAAAAAAACACCATGGCTTACATAAGTTTTCAATTTACCTTCCGTTCACTTCGCGTGTGCATGAAATCAATTTAAAATTGGGCCACTTGTGCTTTGTTTATTGTATTCCTCTTTGAGACTTCCTCGCTTAGCCGTTGTTTACGCAGACAGCTAAACGTCACTAGATAACTCCCACGCCCTTGTATTTCCCTTCTTTATATCGCTCTATCTCCCTTAGTGGTAAGTCCTAATAATGACCAATGAAATTGTCTGTTTTGCTATAACCTGCAAAAAAAGCAATCACTGCAGGTGACCTTACCATCGGGTACTGGCTGTACGACAACATCTTGCACGCAAAGTGCATTGGTTTTGCAGCTCGGATAGTGGGCAATGTGAGCAAAAACATTAACCTTCGTTATTGCTGTAAGGCAAAGAAGATATGGAAAAGGAGATAATGTCTTTTATACGGCAAACCAAGGGCGGTTCCAAGTACATATTATTGAATTTTCTAGATAGTCAATTTAATATCCTAAACTTCCCAGGCGCAAAATAAAAAATTTCGTTCATGTTTGATTTGAGACAGCGTAATGTCAAACAAGCCAGCGGTAATGTCTTGTTGTATAGTTAGGAGAGAGTTAATTGAGAGAATATTTGTGGTATTATTTGAGCACCAAATAGCACCAGGGATATTAAAATCACCTAGGACTACCAACTGGGTTCAATCCAAAAGTCTACTGAAAACCATCTAAATAGCAGAAAAGTTCTTTCAATAAATAGGCAGTTCAGTAAATATACATAACAAAAATGGAGCTACCATTGACAGATAACTTCAACATCGTGTTAATCCTCAATAGTTAATAATTCTGCCGTGGGTAAGGAGTCAACAGCTATAACAGCTCCACCCCCGATATACTGTGAACACAGCTGGAAAAACTTCGGAGCTCAGATTCTCCGGCTTTAATCAGGTTTCTGTGAGCACAATAACCTGAGAAGCAAACAAAAGTCTATCGGAATATAAATTAAGAAGCTTACCACGTAAGTCTCTTGTATTCTGATAGGAAATACATAGAGAGTGGGTTAGTTTTTCATACGCTTTTATTAGTTCGGGATATATGTATGTATGTAACGGAATCTTTGAACACTATTTTCAAGGGTTTCCAAATATCTGATAAGCTTGAAACTTTGCATACTTATCAAGGAACGATGACAATGCAATAAATTGATAAAAAAAAATTATCCTGATTAGGATCGTCAGGATTGATAAATTCTTTTTTTATAGAGCGTCCGTAAAAGAGTAAGAGAGACAGAGCTAGCGCGCGATCTGCGCATGCTTGCTGGACAAGCAGAACTTGATTGCTCACAGTTAACAGGAAAAACCCCCAGCAACAAAAAGGCCTTAAATGAAATAATGAGATTACGAAATAGTTCGTAAGATCTTCATAATAACATGTTCGCAAACATTGATTATTAATAATTGAACTAAGATACGAAAAATAATTGATAGCTTAGAAAATTAAAAAAACACGCGTTTATATGTACCCACACTAAAAAATAGAAAATAAATAATAGTAAAAACAAGAAAGGAAGCTAACTTTGGCACGCCGAAGTTTATATACCCTTGCAGATAGAACTTCTATGACTTAGAATCCCAACAATATAAATTATATTTATTTGTGTTAAAAAACAATGAAGTAATACCTGCTTTCATTTCATTCACCTTTACATATTATATTTGCAGTTTTACAGTCACAGATGTGCATTTTTCTCCACATCTAACGATCGTTTGTATGGCACCTATATAATATAGTAGTCCGATTTTCATAAAATTTTACACAAAATTTAAGACTGATATAAAATGGTTATACCTCAAATTTGATGAAAATCTGTTGAAAACTGAAAATGTTATAATTTTTAATTGTCTTAATTTCTCGATTGTTCCTATGGGAGCTATATGATATAGTTGTCCGATTTTCATTAAATTTTATTCAAAATTGTAGAGTATAGTAAAATGGCTATATCTTAAATTTTATCAAATTCTGTTGAAAACTGAAATTGTTATAATTTTTTTTGTAAAAATTATCCGATCATTCCTATGGCAGCTATATGATATAGTCGTCCGATCCGGCCCGTTTCGACATATATACGAGTGAGAGTATATAGAAGGCTAACTACAAAGTTTCATTCAGATAGCTTCAAAACTGAGAGACTAGTTTGCGTAGAAACGGACAGACGGACAGACGGACAGAAGGACAGACGGACAGACGGACAGACGGACAGACGGACAGACGGACAGACGGACAGACGGACAGACGGACAGACGGACATGGCTAGATCGACTCGGCTGTTGATCCTGATCAAGAATATATATACTTTATATGGTCGGAGGTGCCTCCTTCACTGCGTTGCAAACTTCTGACTGAAATTATAATACCCTGCAAGGGTATAAAAACTAAATTTTCTTACGCAAGGGACATTTCATCTTTCAAGATAAATGTCCCTAACGAGCTCTTTAACACTATTTGCTCTCCCAACTTCTGGCCAGAGTACATAGTTGTTAAGGAGTTCGAGGCGAAGAAAAAGAAAAAGCGGCCTGTAGGAATAACTCTTCCCAGGCCTGATGTTACCACTGTGCCTTCTACGTCTTCCAATCCCGACCCAAAAAACTAACCCACTCCTTAGGTATTTCCTATCAGAATGCAAGAGGCTTACGTAGTAAGCTTCCTAACTTGTATTCTGATAGCCTTTCGTTTGCATCTCAGGTTATTGTGCTCACAGAAACCTGGTTAAAGCCGGAGATTCTGAGCTCCGAAGTTTTTCCAGCTGTGTTCACGGTATATCGGCTAGATCGCCCTATCAGACGCGGGGGTGGAGTTCTTATAGCGGTGGACTCCTCACTCACGTCAGAATTATTAACCTTCGAGGAATGCAACGATGTTGAATTCCTCTGTGTGAAGCTATCTATCAAAGGTAGCTCAATTTTTATTACCTGTTCCTACATACCTCCACTGACGGAACTTCCTATTTATTGGAATCACCTTTCCGCTATTCAGATGGTTTCCAGTAGACTTTTGGATAGAGACCAGTTGGTAGTTCTAGGAGATTTTAATATCCCTGGTGCTATTTGGTGCTCGAATAATTCCACCAATACTCTCAATACACCTACACAACATGACTTTATCGCTGGCTTGTTTGACATTTCGCTGTCTCAAGTCAACCATGTTCGAAATTCCTTACAGCGCTTGCTCGATCTTTGCTTCGTCTCTGATCCTGCGAGAGTCAGTTTAGCAAGGGTGGCGCCTCTGACGCAACCCGAAGATCCTTATCATCCAACTTTCGATGTGACTCTTGATATTGGGTGTGACGTACAGCATATTTCTGACCGTCCAGCCAATAAAGTCCTATGTTTTCGCAAAACGGACTTTGAACGGCTGAATAATTTTATAAACGAGTTCAATTGGTCCGATCTATACATGTGCACTGACATGGCAGTTGCCGTTGATATTTTTTACAGTGCCATGAATTCATTTTTTACTGAATGTGTTCCGTTATATTATCCGCCAAACTCGAATAAACCGCCGTGGTTTACTAAAGAGTTGAGCCGACTTAAAAATAAAAAATCTAGACTGTATGCTAAATTTAAAATCACCGGTTCTCAATCTGCCCTTTCATCTTATTTATCAGCTCGGTCAAACTTTACCGTGCTGAACGCGCAGTGTTATAAAAACTATTTAACTCGTTGCAGGGCCCAGTTCTCACAGGACCCAAAACAGTTTTATAATTTCGTTAACACTAAACGTAAACCTAAAACAAATCCTTCCTCGCTTTCATTTGAAAATACTACCGCAAATAATTATCAGGCAATAGCCGATCTATTTTCGCAGTTTTTTCAAACAACCTATTCTAGCTCTTCGTATATATACCAGACTTATTCCTACGACATACCCAAATCGAACTTAATTTTCTGTCCTAGCCTAAACGAAAGCTCTCTCCTTTTAGATCTTCATCGTGTCAAGCCAGTTTATTCGCCAGGTCCCGACGGAATTCCTGGCTGTGTGCTCAGGTATTGTGCCGACGCCCTGTGCTATCCCCTTCTGAAATTGTTTACCTTGTCCTTAGCAACCTCCCACTTTCCCATTATTTGGAAGGAATCGTTTATTATTCCTCTCCACAAAAAAGGTAGCAAATTGGATGCCAGCAATTATAGAGGAATCTCTAAGTTGTCGGCCATCCCAAAATTATTTGAAAATATTATCACCCCTCATTTACAGCACTTTTGTAGATCGGTTATTTCTCCATGTCAACATGGTTTTATTAAGCGAAGATCAACAACAACAAATCTTTTGGAGCTCTCTTCCTATATTATAAAGGGCTTCCATAATAATTGTCAGACAGATGTAATCTATACTGATTTCAGTAAAGCATTTGACTCTGTTAATCATTCTCTCCTCGTTAGAAAACTCGATTCAATGGGTTTTCCAAGTGATCTTCTTAATTGGATCTCTAGTTATTTGAATGGCAGGACGCAAAAGGTCCTCTTTAAGAATAATTTATCCAATATTCTAAGGGTTACATCTGGTGTCCCGCAAGGAAGCCATTTGGGACCCTTATTGTTTACATTGTTCATAAATGACCTGCCCAAAGTCTTGACTAACTCCAGAGTACTTATGTACGCGGATGACGTCAAGCTTTGCGTGCAATACAATGACGTTGCCTGCCAGTCGGATTTACAAACAGATCTTAATAATTTTCAAACTTGGTGCCGTGTAAACTTATTAAACTTAAATGGCTCGAAATGCAAGCTAATGACATTCTCTCGTGTCGCTCCTAAGCTTGCTACTTACACGCTGAACGGCTGCTCTTTGGAAAGAATTAATACAGTTGACGATTTGGGCGTCCGCTTGGACCCCAAACTTGACTTTATTGATCATATTTCGTCTATGGTGAATAGGGCCAGGGGTGTGCTTGGATTTATTAAACGGTGGTCGAAGGAATTCAATGACCCCTATGTTACTAAATCCTTATATACTTCCTTAGTTCGTCCTATCCTAGAATATGGATGCTGCGTTTGGAGCCCTCAGTACGGCGTCCATAGTAAACGCATTGAGTCGGTTCAAAAGAACTTTTTACTTTTCGCTCTACGCGGTTTAAATTGGGATGCAAACCAAAGATTACCTTCCTACTCTAGTAGACTCCTATTAATAAACTTGCCGTCCTTAGCCAATCGTAGAACGATGCTAGGGATAACCTTTATTTTTAACCTTATCCATGGTGATGTGGAAAGTGCTGACTTGTTGGGTCAGCTTAATTTAATTTTCAGCTATATCCCATTAGTGTTGCGCCACTGTAGGACCTCCTTTGAACTGCATGAACCTTTTAGAGTGTTATGTGCAAATTATAATGATTTGTACACACTAATCTCTAACGTAGATTCCCTTCCAAAATTAAAATCTTTGATATTAACATACTTAGTAAGCATGCAAGCTAACAATCTGGCGGCACGCCGGTAGTCAATTTTCCTCGTATTCTGTCCTATATTTTCCATCGCGCCTACTAACAAACAACCAAACAGGCACGTGCCTGGTGTCATACGGGCCACTTGTATGTACTGACCTTAGTGCATCAACGTCCAAGATGTTAAAAACAGACGCTTTTATAAATAATCGAACTAAAAAGAAGAAAATAATTTATAATTTTAAACAAGATTATTAAATTCAGAGCAATAGTATATAATTATAAACAAGATCACTAAATTCAGAGTTAAAAACGTGGGGTGCATCTATAATCAATGTTATAATTATTCTAAGGGTAACTATCTGTAAGGGCAGAATTATGAAAATATAGAAAAATCCTACAAATAACAGTTTCACTGTGCAATGCCAAGTATGTGCATTTGTGCATTTGCCAAGTACATGCTTAACTATTGTTACAAACAATGATAAATGTATTTCTGTGGACATAAAATATACAAATAAATCTTTTATATTTACAAAAAATTATAAGATTAACAAAAACAGTGCAGCTGAAGAATATCTCGTTACGTGTGTACTTAAATGTGGTGTTTAGTGACAGCAATATGAAAATCAGTCAAATGACAAATTCACAGCATTAATCGAACTGAATACATGTTAAAACAAGAAAGGAAGCTAACTTCAGCACGCCGAAGTTTATATTCCCCTGGCAGGTAGAACTTCGATGACTTGGAATCCAGACAATTTAAATTATATATATTGAGGTTAAAAAACGAGAAAGGAAGCTAACTTCTGCACGCCAAAGTTTATATACCGTTGCATATAGAGCTTCAATGACTAAGAATCCATACAATATAAATTATATATATTTATGTTTAAAAACAATGAAGTAATACCTGCTTTCATTTCATTGACCTAAACATATTATATTAACAGTTTTACATTCACAGATTTGCCTTTTTCCTCTACATCTAACGATCGTTTGCATGGCACCTATATGATATAATCGTCCGATTTTCATTAAAGTTGACACAAAATTTAAGACGAATATAAAATGGCTATATCTCAAATTTGAAGAAAATCTGTTGAAAACTGAAAAAAGCTATAATTTTTAATGGTATTAATTTCTCGATCGTTTCTATTGCAGCTATGTATATGATATAGTGGTTAGATTTTCACATAACTTCACACAAAATTGTAGAATAATATGAAATGGCTATATCTTAAGTTTGATAAAAAGCTGTTAAAAACTGAAAAAAGGTTTAAATTTTTTATTGTATTAATTTCTCGATTGTTCCCATTGCAGCTATATGATATAGTAGCCCGAATTTCATAAAATTTAAAACAAAACTGTAGAATATTATTAAATGGCAACATCTTAAGTTTTTATAATTTTTAATGGTATTAATTTGATTAATTAAAAATTATAGCTTTTTCAGTTTTCAACAGATTTTCTTCAAATTTGAGATATAGCCATTTTATATTCGTCTTACATTTTAAATCTAAAAAAGTTATAATTTTTAATTGTATTAATTTCTCGATCGTTCCTATGGGATCTATATGATGTATAAAAAAATATATATATACAATTTTACACATAAATCTAGAGTAATATAAAATGGCTATATCTCCAATTTGATCACATTCTGTTGAAAACTGAAAATGTTATAATTTTTTTTGTAAAGCTATATGATAAAGTCGTCTGAACCGATCCGAGTGAGAGTATATAGAAGACTAACTACAAAGTTTCATTCAGATAGCTTCATAACTGAGAGACTAGTTTACGTAGAAACGGACAAAAGGACAGACGGACTGACGGACAGACGAACATGGCTAGATGAACTCGGCTGTTGATCCTGAATATACATAGAATATATATACTTTATATGGTCGGAGGTGTCTCCTTCAGTGCGTTGCAATCTTCTGACTGAAATTATAGTACCCTGCAAGGGTGTAGTTATAACTTTTTCAATTTTCATCAGATTTTCATCAAATTTTCCTCTTTCTTCTATATCTAACGATCGTTTGTATGGCACCTATATTATATAATCGTCCGATTTTCATTTAAGTTGACAGAAAATTTTAAGACTAATGTAGAATGGCAATATCTTAAATTTAATGAAAACCTGTTGAAAACTAAAAAAACTATAATTTTTAATTGTATTAATTTCTCGATCGTTCCTATGGGAGCTATATGATATAGTTGTCCGACTTTCGTAAAATTGTACATAAAATTTAAGTGTATTATAAAATGGCTATATCACAAATTTGATTACTATCTGTTAAAAACTAAAAATGTTATAATTTTTGTTGTAAAAATTTTCCGATCATTCCTTTGGCAGCTATATGATATTGTCTTCCGATTCGTCCCGTTCCGACATATATACGAGTGAGAGTATATAGAATAAAAAAATTTAAAAAAATGTAATTTCATCTTTCCAAGTGAACGGACGTGTCTTTTTCTTGCGCTCTCGTTTTGTATTAAAGTTTGAATCTAACCAACGGGGTTAACTTAAATTTTCTATTTTGTGTTTATAACTTCCCGTTCACTTCGCGTGTGCATGCAGCTATTCTTTTTTATGTATATAATTGGTTTTATTTTCCAATTTAGTTGTGCTGCTAGTGCTAGCTCTTGCATATTTTGCATTCCTTTTTGTGCCTTCTTCGTTAAGCTTTTGTTTGCGCCGTCGCAACAGCTAAACGTTCTACTTATCTCCCACGCTCTCCCACTCTCTCGCTTTAGCTGTGCCGCTGCACTTCTTATCTTATCTGATCTCATTCGCTCTCTCGCTCTCTCGCTCTCACTGTGACTCTTCACTTCTTTCTTCATAGCTCTGTTGTTATTTTTTCCAAGTACAAGTACAGTGGAAAGTCCTTATAATGTCCGTAAATATTGTCTGCTTTGTCAAAACCTGCGAAAAGGCAATTGGTGCAGGTGACCTTACAATCGGCTGCTGGCTGTGCGACAACGTCATGCACGCCAAGTGTATTGGAGTTGCAGCTCGGACGGTGGACGATGTAAAAAAAAAACATCGTCCTGCGTTACTGTTGTGAGGCCTGTCGCGATGTAGAAAGGGAGATGATGTCTTTCATGCAGCAAACCAAAAGCGGTTTTAAGGGCATTTTAACGAGTTTTCGTAAAACTCTTGATATGTTCTTAGCGCTGGACACCCAATTTAATAGCCTTACGTCGCACCCCAACTACCTGCAACGGGCTCTCAGCAGCAGCCTACCTCGGCACAGCCCTCGACATCAGCATTAATTCCAAGAGTGCTGAGATCGAGCGCTAGAAAAGATTTGGTACCCAAATGTGCAGCGGGAGTGGCAGTACCGCCAGTGATTTCTGTTTTGTCCCCTGGGGGGTCGCAAATATTGACCCCACAAATTCCCGTGTTTAACGATATATATGCCCAGGGCGTTAGGCCCGGAATACCGGCCGACAATGGCACGGCAGATAACCAACCTGCGTTGCCAGAAGCCCTTATAGCGAATCCACCGACGGGACATATTTTTGTCTCGGGGCTCTCCCCTGATTAAACATCGGAAGATGTTCTCGCCTTTATACAAGGCAACACCAGAGCCGAAAAAATTAAGATAAAGCTGGAAAAGTTTAAATTTTCTTACGCTAGGGACATTTCATCTTTCAAAATAAATGTCCCTAACGAGGTCCTTAACACTATTTGCTCTCCCAACTTCTGGCCAAAGTACATCGTTGTTAATGAGTTCGAGGCGAAGAAAAAGAAAAAGCGGCCTGTAGGAATAACTCTTCCCAGGCCTGATCATATCACTGCGCCTTCTACGTCTTCCAATCCCGACCCAAAAAACTAACCTACTGCCTAGGTATTTCCTATCAGAATTCAAGAGGCTTACGTAGTAAGCTTCCTAACTTGTATTCTGATAGCCTTTCGATTGCATCTCAGGTTATTGTGGTCACAGAAACCTGGTTAAAGCCGGAGATTCTGAGCTCCGAAGTTTTTCCACCTGTGTTCACGGTATATCGGATAGATCGCCCTATCAGACGCGGGGGTGGAGTTCTCATAGCGGTGGACTCCTCACTCACGTCAGAATTATTAACCTTCGAGAAATGCAACGATGTTGAATTCCTCTGTGTGAAGCTATCTATCTATCTATTACCTGTTCCTACATACCTCCACTGTCGGAACTTCCTATTTATTGGAATCACCTTTCCGCTAATCAGATGGTTTCCAGTAGACTTTTGGATAGAGACCAGTTGGTAGTCCTAGGAGACATTTCGCTGTCTTAAGTCAACCATGTTCGAAATTCCTTACAGCTCTTGCTCGATCTTTGCTTCGTCTCTGATCCGGCGAGAGTCAGTTTAGTAAGAGTGGCGCCTCTGACGCAGCCCAAAGACCCTTATCATCCAACTTTCGAAGTGACCCTTGATATCGATATGATATATTTCTGACCGTCCAGCCGATAAAGTCCTATGTTTTCGCAAGACGGACTTTGAACGGCTGAATAATTTAGTAAACGAGTTCAATTGGTCCGATCTATACATTAGCGCTGACATGGCAGTTGCCGTGGATATTTGTTACAGTTCCATGAATTCATTTTTTTCTGAATGTATTCCGTTATATTATCCGCCAAGCTCGAATAAACCGCCGTGGTTTACAAAAGAGTTAAACCGACTTAAGAATAAAAAATCTAGACTGTTTGCTAAATTTAAATTCACCGGTTCTCAATCTGCCCTTTTATCTTATTTATCAGCTTGGTCAAACTTTACCGTACTGAACGCGCAGTATTATAAAAACTTTTTAATTCGTAGGGCCCAGTTCTCACAGGACCCAAAACGGTTTTATAAATTTTTAACACTAAACGTAAGCCTAAAACAAATCCTTCCTCGCTTTCATTTGAAAATACTACCGCAAATAATGATCAGGCAATAGCCGATCCATTTTCTCAGTTTTTTCAAACAACCTATCCTAGCTCTTCGTATCTACACCAGACCTATTCCTACGACATACCCAAATCAAACTTAATTTTCTGTCCTAGCCTAAACGAAAGCTCTCTCCTTTTAGATCTTCATCGTGTCAAGCCAGTTTATTCGCCAGGTCCCGACGGAATTCCTGGCTGTGTGCTCAGGTATTGTGCCGACGCCCTGTGCTATCCCCTTCTGAAATTGTTCAACTTATCTTTAGAAACCTCCCACTTTCCCATTATTTGGAAGGAATCGTTTATTATTGCTCTCCACAAAAAAGGTAGCAAATTGGATGCCAGCAATTATATAGGAATCTCTAAGTTGTCGGCCAACCCTAAACGATTTGAAAACATCATATATATCGTATTATATCATATCATATTACTCCTCACTTACAGCACAGTTACAGATCAGTTATTTCTCCATGTTAACATGGTTTTATTAAGCGAAGATCAACAACAACAAATCTTGTGGAGCTCTCTTTCTATATCATAAAGGGCTTCCATAATAATTGTCAGACAGATGTAATCTATACTGATTTCAGTAAAGCATTTGACTCTGTTAACCATTCTCTCCTCGTTAGAAAACTCGATTTTATGAATTTTCCAAGTGATCTTCTTAATTGGATCTCAAGTTATTTGAATGGCAGGACGCAAAAGGTCCTCTTCAAGAATAATTTATCCAATGTTCTAAGGGTTACATCTGGCGTCCCGCAAGGAAGCCATTTGGGACCCTTATTGTTTACATTATTTATAAATGACCTGCCAAAAGTCTTGACTAACTCCAGAGTGCTTATGTACGCGGATGACGTCAAGCTCTGCGTGCAATACAATGATGTTGCCTGCCAGTCGGATTTACAAACAGATCTTAATAATTTTCAAACTTGGTGTCGTGTAAACTTATTAAACTTAAATGGCTCGAAATGCAAGCTAATGACATTCTCTCGTGTCGTTCCTAAGCTTGCTACTTACACGCTGAACTGCTGCTCTTTAGAAAGAATTAATTCTGTTGATGATTTGGGCGTCCGATTGGACACAAAACTTTACTTTATTGATCATATTTCGTCTATGGTGAATAGAGCCAGGGGTGTGCTTGGATTTATTAAACGGTGGTCGAAGGAATTGAATGACCCCTATGTTACTAAATCCTTATATACTTCCTAAGTTCGTCCTATCCTAGAATATGGATGCTGCGTTTGGAGCCCTCAGTACGGCGTCCATAGTAAACGCATTGAGTCGGTTCAAAAGAACTTTTTACTTTTCGCTCTACGCGGTTTAAATTGGGATGCAAACCAAGGATTACCTTCCTACTCTGGTAGACTCCTATTAATAAACTTGCCGTTCTTAGCCAATCGTAGAACGATGCTAGGGATAACATTTATTTTTAACCTTATACATGGTGATGTGGAAAGTGCTGACTTGTTGAGTCAGCTTAATTTCCATGTACCATGTAGAACTACTAGATCCTATATCCCATTAGTGTTGCGCTACTGTAGAACCTCCTTCGAACTGCATGAACCTTTTAGAGTGTTTTGTGCAAATTATAATGATTTGTACACACTAATCTCTAATGTAGATACCCTTCCCAACTTAAAATCTTTAATACTAACACACTTAGTAAGCATGCAAGCTAACAATCTGGCAGCACGCCGGTAGTCAATTTCCTCGTATTCTGTCCTATATTTGCCATCGCGCCTACTAATACCTAACCCAAACAGGCACGTGCCTGGTGTCATACGGGCCACTTGAATGTACTGACCTTAGTGCATCAACGTCCAAGTAAAAAAATACTAACTACAAAGTTTCATTTAGATAGCTTCAAAACTGAGAGACTTGTTTGCGAAGAAACGGATAGACGGACAGCTGGACATCACTAGATCGACTCGGCTGTTGCTGATCAAGAATATTTATATCTTGTATGTTCGGAGTTGACTTAATTACTGTGCAAACTTCTAACTAAAATAATAATATCCTGGAAGGGTAAAAAAAAGGATGCTGTTGATGCTGATCAAGAATATATATACTGTAATCGTCAGAATTGACTACTTTGCAGTGTTGCAAACTTCTGACTAAAGTTATAATAACCTGCAAGAGAAGAAAAAGGATGCTTACATGGGAACGCCGAAGTTGGTATACCCTTGCAGATTGGAACTCTATCACTAATAATATAATACAACATAAATTATATATATATATATATATATTTTTTTTTATACAAACTATATTTTAAGTATTTAGTTATATTGTCGCAGTCACAGTTTTATCTTTACAAAAAACGATCGTTTCCATTGCAACTATATAATATAGTAGCCATCCCGGCGAAAGTTGAGCACGGTACCCATGACTCTCAGGGTGCTGCAGGTCAATTGACATTAAAGTAAAATAGCGTCAGTGAAACTCCTCATAGCCATGGATCAGAGGTCCGGCGACTTAGTTATATATTGCCTCAGGCAATGTCATAGCAGAACTAAAGACTTCGACCTGCAATATTTTCTTCACGACGTCGGTAAGCAGAAACAGAACCGCCGTGCTCGAACGGAAGGGTCTACACGCTAACCTCTTTACTGATCGGATGTTGCTGGGACGGGGTGCTATGGTATCAGAATGGAGAGTCCTTTAGAGACCATCCATCTCATACCATATGTACTTACAGTTTCAAACACACTACTAAACAAACTGTCTTCAGAAACCGTCAGAACACTAACTGGGGTAAAGTCAAGAAATCAATTACAACAAGAATCGCGACTTGTTCAGGCACATTAAGATCTGCGGAATACATTGAAAAGTTCCTGGAGAAACTTTTCCAAAGAATTACTAGACGCATACCACGCATCTTGCCCAATATAGAAAGTTATTCTCTGCGAAGACTTCCGGCTGGAATATGCTGCATTGATACATTGATAACATTGTATATGTATATGTATATCATATATCTCCTGATTTTTAATTCCATAATCGAGCAAAAGGTCGATGGACAGACTCCCGTGATAATAATGGTTGTCGTCAGGATAGGCTGTTATCTTGGGGGTCTTTCTCTCGAACCTTTCGATAAGGTCATCGAACACTAGATTCCATAGAAGAGTCGATAAGACTCCACCTTGCGGAAGCGGTGCCCCAATCTGATTACATCCGCCTGCATATTAGTAGATTAACTATCAATACTCCGAGCGCTCCTGGTGCCTTTATCCCCGCAAAGGAGTCTATAGCACAGTGTATTCTATAATAGGATATTGGATCTTTTGGGAGATTCTCTTCTCTAGTTGCTAGTACCTGGTGCTCATTGGCATCGGTGAACTCTGTGCAACCTGTGAGCGTGCTGTTAGGGCCTATTTTGGCGATTTTGAAGAATTCTCTGAGTTTTTTGTGTTGAAGCGAAAGGGCTCTGATACCATAGCACCCCGTCCCGTAACGTGCGTTACTTGGACGTTGATGCACTAAGGTCAGTACATTCAAGTGGCCCGTATGACACCAGGCACGTGCCTGTTTGGGTTAGGTATTAGTAGGCGCGATGGCAAATATAGGACAGAATACGAGGAAATTGACTACCGGCGTGCTGCCAGATTGTTAGCTTGCATGCTTACTAAGTGTGTTAGTATTAAAGATTTTAAGTTGGGAAGGGTATCTACATTAGAGATTAGTGTGTTCAAATCATTATAATTTGCACAAAACACTCTAAAAGGTTTATGTAGTTCGAAGGAGGTTCTACAGTGGCGCAACACTAATGGGATATAGGATCTAGTAGTTCTACATGGTACATGGAGATTAAGCTGACTCAACAAGTCAGCACTTTCCACATCACCATGTATAAGGTTAAAAATAAAGGTTATCCCTAGCATCGTTCTACGATTGGCTAAGGACGGCAAGTTTATTAATAGGAGTCTACTAGAGTTGGAAGGTAATCTTTGGTTTGCATCCCAATTTAAACGGCGTAGAGCGAAAAGTAAAAAGTTTTTTTGAACCGACTCAATGCGTTAACTATGGACGCCGTAGTGAGGGCTCCAAACGCAGCATCCATATTCTAGGATAGGACGAACTTAGGAAGTATATAAGGATTTAGTAACATAGGGGTCATTCAATTCCTTCGACCACCGTTTAATAAATCCAAGCACACCCCTGGCTCTATTCACCATAGACGAAATATGATCAATAAAGTAAAGTTTTGTGTCCAATCGGACGCCCAAATCATCAACAGAATTAATTCTTTCTAAAGAGCAGCAGTTCAGCGTGTAAGTAGCAAGCTTAGGAACGACACGAGAGAATGTCATTAGCTTGCATTTCGAGCCATTTAAGTTTAATAAGTTTACACGACACCAAGTTTGAAAATTATTAAGATCTGTTTGTAAATCCGACTGGCAGGCAACATCATTGTATTGCACGCAGAGCTTGACGTCATCCGCGTACATAAGCACTCTGGAGTTAGTCAAGACTTTTGGCAGGTCATTTATAAATAATGTAAACAATAAGGGTCCCAAATGGCTTCCTTGCGGGATGCCAGATGTAACCCTTAGAACATTGGATAAATTATTCTAAAAGAGGATCTTTTGCGTCCTGCCATTCAAATAACTTGAGATCCAATTAAGAAGATCACTTGGAAAACCCATTGAATCGAGTTTTCTAACGAGGAGAATGGTTAACAGAGTCAAATGCTTTACTGAAATCAGTATAGATTACATCTGTCTGACAATTATTATGGAAGCCCTTTATAATATAGGAAGAGAGCTCCAAAAGATTTGTTGTTGTTGATCTTCGCTTCATAAAACCATGTTGACATGGAGAAATAACTGATCTACAAAGGTGCTGTAAGTGAGGGGTGATAATGTTTTCAAATAATTTAGGGATGGCCGACAACTTAGAGATTCCTCTATAATTGCTGGCATCCAATTTGCTACCTTTTTTGTGGAGAGCAATAATAAACGATTCCTTCCAAATAATGGGAAAGTGGGAGGTTTCCAAGGACAAGGTAAACAATTTCAGAAGGGGATAGCACAGGGCGTCGGCACAATACCTGAGCACACAGCCAGGAATTCCGTCGGGACCTGGCGAATAAACTGGCTTGACACGATGAAGATCTAAAAGGAGAGAGCTTTCGTTTAGGCTAGGACAGAAAATTAAGTTTGATTTGGGTATGTCGTAGGAATAGGTCTGGTGTAGATACGAAGAGCTAGAATAGGTTGTTTGAAAAAACTGCGAAAATAGATTGGCTATTGCCTGATCATTATTTGCATTAGTATTTTCAAATGAAAGCGAGGAAGGATTTGTTTTAGGCTTACGTTTAGTGTTAACAAAATTATAAAACTGTTTTGGGTCCTGTGAGAACTGGGCCCTACAACGAGTTAAATAGTTTTTATAACACTGCGCGTTCAGCACGGTAAAGTTTGACCGAGCTGATAAATAAGATGAAAGGGCAGATTGAGAACCGGTGATTTTAAATTTAGCATACAGTCTAGATTTTTTATTTTTAAGTCGGCTCAACTCTTTAGTAAACCACGGCGGTTTATTCGAGCTTGGCGGATAATATAACGGAACACATTCAGTAAAAAATGAATTCATGGCACTGTAAAAAATATCCACGGCAACAGCCATGTCAGTGCACATGTATAGATCGGACCAATTGATCTCGTTTACAAAATTATTCAGCCGTTCAAAGTCCGTTTTGCGAAAACATAAGACTTTATTGGCTGGACGATCAGTAATATTCTGTACGTCACACCCAATATCAAGACTCACATCGAAAGTTGGATGATAAGGATCTTCGGGCTGCGTCAGAGGCGCCACCCTTGCTAAACTGACTCTCGCAGGATCAGAGACGAAGCAAAGATCGAGCAAGCGCTGTAAGGAATTTCGAACATGGTTGACTTGAGACAGCGAAATGTCAAACAAGCCAGCGATAAAGTCATGTTGTGTAGGTGTATGAAGAGTATTGGTGGAATTATTTGAGCACCAAATAGCACCAGGTATATTAAAATCTCCTAGAACTACCAACTGGTCTCTATCCAAAAGTCTACTGGAAACCATCTGAATAGCGGAAAGGTGATTCCAATAAATATGAAGTTCCGACAGTGGAGGTATGTAGGAACAGGTAATAAAAATGGAGCTACCTTTGATAGATAGCTTCACACAAAGGAATTCAACATCGTTGAATTCCTCGAAGGTTAATAATTCTGACGTGAGTGAGGAGTCCACCGCTATAAGAACTCCACCCCCGCGTCTGATAGGGCGATCAAGCCGATATACCGTGAACACAGCTGGAAAAACTTCGGAGCTCAGAATCTCCGGCTTTAACCAGGTTTCTGTGAGCACAATAACCTGAGATACAAACGAAAGGCTATCAGAATACAAGTTAGGAAGCTTACTACGTAAGCCTTTTGCATTCTGATAGGAAATACCTAGGGAGTGGGTTAGTTTTTTGGATCGGAATTGGAAGACGTAGAAGGCGCAGTGGTATGATCATTCCTGGGAAGAGTTATTCCTACAGGCCGCTTTTTCTTTTTCTTCGCCTCGAACTCCTTAACAACGATGCACTCTGGCCAGAAGTTGGGAGAGCAAATAGTGTTAAAGAGCTCGTTAGGGACATTTATTTTGAAAGATGAAATGTCCCTTGCGTAAGAAAATTTGAACTTTTCCACCTTTATCTTAATTTTTTCGGCTTTGTTTTTACCTTGTATAAAACGAGAACATCTTCCGATGTTTGGTCAGGGGAGAGCCGCGAGACAAAAATATGTCTCGTTGGTGGAACAGCTATAAGGGCTTTTGGCAAGGCAGATTGGTTATCTGCCGTGCCATTGTCGGCCGGTATTCCGGGCCTAACACCCTGGGCAGATATATCGTTAAACACGGGACTTTGAGGGGTCAATATTTGCGACCCCCCAGGGGATAAAACAGAAATCACCGGCGGTACGGGCACTCTCGCTGCACATTGGGATACCGAATCTTTTTTAGCGCTCGATCTCAGCACTCTTGGAATTAATGCTGAGGTCGAGGGCTGTGCCGAGGGAGGCTGCTGCTGACAGCCCGTTGCAGGTAGTTTGGGTCCGTCTACATGCTGCCCACCAGTAGCAGTTTTTTTGCGCCTAGGAGACTCATTCAATAGCGTAAGGTTATTAAATTGGGTGCCCAGCGCCAAGAACATATCAAGAGTTTTACGAAAACTCGTTAAAATGCCCTTAAAACCGCTTTTGGTTTGCCGCATGAAAGACATCATCTCCCTTTCTACATCGCGACAGGCCTCACAACAGAAACGCAGGCCGATATTTTTTTTTACATCGTCCACCGTCCGAGCTGCAACTCCAATACACTTGGCGTGCATGACGTTGTCGCACAGCCAGCAGCCGATTGTAAGGTCACCTGCAGCAATTGCCTTTTTGCAGGTTTTGACAAAACAGACAATATTTCCGGACATTATATGGACTTACCACTGTACTTGTACTTTGAAAAAATAACAGCAGAGCTATTAAGAAAGAAGTGAAGAGTCTCAGCGAGAGCGAGAGAGCGGGAGAGCGAATGAGTTTAGGTGAGATAAGAAGTGCAGCGGCACAACTAAAGCGAGAGAGTGAGAGAGCGTGGGAGATAGATAGATAAAACGTTTAGCTGTTGCGACGGCGCAAACAAAAGTTAGACGAAGAAGGCACAAAAAGGAATGCAAAATATGCAAAAGCTAACACTAGCAGCACAACTAAATTGGAAAATAAAGCCAATTATGTACACAAATTAGAATAGCTGCATGCACACGCGCAAGAAAAAAAACACGTCCGTTCACTTGGAAAGATGAATACAATTACATGGTTACATGACGAGGTTGGACCTACGAAGGCGTGCTCTTCCACTACATATGTTACGAGTAGATTTTTGGAAAGAATAGATTCTTGGAGTGACTCTGTCGTTTATGTGGAGGCTCCCCCATGCGCATTAGTGAGCGTTGCCGTCTGCACCCACGAACAGGAGGAGCTTCGCCGACGTTTTTTTACTTTAATTTAAATTGAGCTGCAGCACCCTGAAAGTTTTCAACAGATTTTCATCAAAGTTGAGATATAGCCCGTATTTATTATTCTAGAATTTTGGTTTTCATTTTATGAAAATCGGACGAATATATAAATGGACGTTGATGCACTACGGTCGGTGCACTCAAGTGGCACGTGCCTGTTTGGGTTAAGTGTTGCGTGCTGCCAGGTTGGTTGCTTGCATGTTTACTAGTTGTGTTAGTATTAAAGTTTTTCTTTTGGGAAGATTATCCATGTTGGAGATATCATTATAATTTGCTCATAAGACTCTTAAAGGTTCATGCAGTTCAAAGAATGTTCTACAGTGGCGCAAAAATAAAGGTATATAGGATCAAGTACATCTACAAGGTACGTGGAAATTGAGCTGACTCAACAAGTCACCGCTTTCCACATCACCATAAAGGTTATTCCTAGCATCGTTCTACGATTGGCTAAGGACGGTAAGAAGAGTCTATTAGAAAAGGAAGGTAATCTTTAGTTTGCATCCCAATTTAAACCGCGTAGAGCGAAAAATAAAAAGTTCTTTTGAACCGATTCGATGCGTTTACTGTGGACGCGGTACTGAGGGCTCCAAACGCAAGATCCATACTCCACGATAGGACGAACTAATGAAATATATAAGAATTTAGTAATATATGGGTCATTAAATTCTTTTAACCTCCGTTTTCTAAATCGTAGCACATCCCTGGCTATATTCACCATAGACGAAATATGATCGATAAAGCCAAGTTTAGGTCACTGCTGATGCTAAAATCATCAACTGAATTAATTCTTTCCGAAGAGCAGCAGTTAGCGTGTTTGTTGCAAGCTTGGGAACGACACGAGAGAACGTAATTAGCTAGCATTTAGTTCCGTTTAGGTTTAATAACTTTACACGGCACCATGATTGAAAATGATTAAGATCTGTTTGTAAATCCGAATGACATCCACACAGCTTGACGTTGTCAGCGTACTCTGGAGTTAGTCAGATCTTCGGACAGGTCGTTAATAAATAATGTATACAATAGGGGACCCAAATGGCTACTTTGCGAGACCTTGAGAACATTAGATAAGTTATTCTTGAAGAAGACCTTTTGCGTCCGTTCAGATAACTTGAGATCCAACTGGGATCCACTGAGATCAACTGGGAATCCCATTAGAAGAAACTATAGTCGGTATTGATCCCCTAGAAGTTTACGCGCAACTGACTGCTAGGAAGGCTGCACAGCCTTGCATATGTATATCGCTCCAAGGATTCGAGCACTGTTCAATTGGTTGAAACATGAGCAGCAGACACAGAAAAAATTTGGGTGGGTTGAATCTACAATATTTTTGGGTTGAATTACAGGACAGCTGCAGTCAATGTATTTTGTTGTTGGATTGGTGACTGCACGACACTGTCGTGACAGTCAAATACAGTCACCCTACGTATCTTTACGTATCAGATTATTTGAGTGTTTTTTGTAGTTGGCTTTTCAAACTGCAAATGACTGTCAACTGCAGTCGAGTTACTGTAGGTTTTACGTACAAAATGTAGAGTATTTCTTGTTATTGTTTGGTCTAGGGAATATATATTTGTATTCCCTAGGTGAGCATCAAATAAATTACTTGCCAGAGCCATAAATTTAAATAATTTATTAATTTTTAATTAATTTTTTATTTGAATCCAAAACTGTTTCTGCCTACTAAAATAAACTCTAGTATATTTATGGCAAATGATTGGTACGGTCAGTCTTAGCTCTATCGGATTTTATTTCGGAAAGTCTACTTGTGGAAATATGAATAAAAGTCAAATAAAATGAAGTAAAAACAATGTGATTGCAACGGGCAGGAAGGGGATTTCTATGATGTATTTGAGAAGTGGATATATTTTCACCTACAGCTATTTATCTTGGTAAGTACCATTTTATGCAAGTTTCTGCGAGCACGATGCGCCATACATACATACATATGTACATAACAAACATACATATGCATGTGCACACATATACTGTACACTTCAGTATATTTATAAAAATTTGTATATACATACATATGTATATATTTGGTTTTAAAAGTTTTTTAACTTTGAATGTTGTCTATTTTATTTTCAGTGGAGGAATATTGGATATACCAACTCTTTGAAACATTAAGGACCTGAAGCAATTATTTAAGACTTAACATATTTAAAAAAAAAAAAAACAATTTAATTTTTAACAAATAAAAAAATTATATATATTTTAAACATTTTCTGTTTTTAATGTGGGTGGAAATTTTTACTGTAAATATGGTATTTAACTGTATTCTACGGTTTTCTACAGTTAAACTGTTATTTACTAATTTCGTTAGTTAAGGAATTTCTACTGCAGAATAGTGGTTGGATTCACTGTAAAGCAGTCACTCAACGTAATGCGCTACGTCGTTTTTACTGCAGCTCACAGTAAATCCAACCCAAGATTTTTGGTTGAGGACATTTAACTGCAGAATTGATTGGGTTTACTGCAGCAATTTTCTCTGTGTAGAACCTGCCCGGATGTCAAAACAACCACAATAATAAGATCGGAAAACTGGAAACCGGCTCAGGACTATGCTCAATAAGTCAACATATACACTGACGGCTCAAGGTGGAAGGAGGAATAGGATCGGACATATACTGCACAGACCCTGAGATAAGGCTGTCGTATAAGCTACCAACCCAATGCAGCATATTTCAGTCGGAAGTCTTCGCCATTAGGAAGGAAGCACAGCTTGAGCAGAAAATATATCGTCCACGTGAGGCGGTAAACCAGTTCGTAGACAGCCAACCGGCGATTAGATCCATGCAATAGTCAGCGATCATTTCTCAAAATGTTCTGACAAGCAGGGAGGCATTAGATGTCTTAAGTACGACAACGTCAGTGCGGATATATTGGGCTCCCAGCTACCAGGGCATCGATGGCAACAAGACCACAGACGTATTTGCAAAGAAAGGCGTTGGGCTGACGAGAGACAGAACGAAAAACGTGGCCGTTTCCCTAAGAACGCTTCAAAATGAGCTGGAGAGACGGATCGATATGGTGCTGGTGAGATGGGTCGATGTTCTGACAATAAGTAGATGGAGAAGAAATTTAACAACCTGCAAAACATCTACGTTCATGTGCAAAGAACGCAACGACAAACTGAGCCACTACGTGCTGCGTCTACCACGAAGAAACATCTCATCTGCAGGTGTCCGTCACTAACGCGAGCAAGAAGAAGGTAGGTGCCCCAATACTGGCATCACTAGAATATGCCTCCAAGAGGACACCAGGTGAACTACTTTCCTTTGTCAAAAACACATTGATCTTCAAGGACTTCGAAACTACGTAAAAATCTAAAGGTCCATACAAAAACAGCAGCCGGACAACTATGTGTCATACTGGCCTAAGCGTGGTCACAAAAGAGGGCCTTCCGGTTTAACCTAACCTAACCTAATTTCATGGACTTTAAAAGCTTTTGCACGGTAGCGCGTAGTGCTAACTTATTGCAAATTGGTAGGTCTAAAAGCAAACTGATGACATTTTCAAATGTCACACCTCATTATGCCACTTACATGCTTAATGACTGCTCCTTGGTAAGAACTAATTTTGACGATCTAGGTGTCCGTCTAGACCATAAGCTGTCGTTCTTCGAAAATATTTATTCGAACTATCTCTTTAGTTATAGTGATGGCATTGAAAGTCACTATATTACACCAGTTTGTTAGCAACTAGTAATATCGTAATATTTCCTCATACTTTTATCCTATTTCCTCCTCAAGCGTCTACCCAAAACGTAAAAGTGCCATACGTCATTCGGCTGGTCGGAAGGGGGGCGTGGGACTTCCGCGTTTCCAAAATGTATCATTTATCATATGCATAATTTTTGTATAAGTACTTATGTATTTTGTGTGTTTTTCTTTTCATTTGACCAAAATCAATAGATCGATTTTTAATGAATTGCATACTTTAGCGCCCGGAAGTTAGATTCCCAATTTGGATATTTATTATATTTGGTGTTATTTTTTTGCATGCTTCGTTTATATATTTTTTTTAATTCCCTGACTTCGGGTATATGCATTTTTTAATTCATCTACCATTGTTTATAAATCACTTTTTTCTCCTTGTTCTATGCCAAAAACATTTTTATTGGACTTTGTTAGGTTCTACGGTGTTGCGTGTTATTTAAATATCTTTACTGCTTCTCTGTTTTTTTTTTCAGTTATACCATCATTGGTCTCAAACAGGAAAAGAAGGTAACTTGGTGAAGTTTGTATACCCTTGCAATTGGATCATCAATAATTAATACAATATAGAATATAAATACATTTACTTATGTTAAAAACTAAGAAGTTATGCCTACATTCGCTCTATTCACCTATACTCATTATGTTTACAATTATATAGTAATAGTTTAACATTCGTATTTTCATTTCATCTACTTTTACGTATAGTTTATATTATAATTAATACAAAATAGCTACATCTGAAATTAGATGAAAATATGTTGAAAATTGGAAAAGTTGTAATATTTTTCTAACAATTTATATATCTTTTCTAAGGCAACTATACGTCGTCTTTATACAAGCCAAACCCGGAGCTGAAAAAATTAAAATGTCGGTGGAAAAATTCAAATTTTTTTATAAATGTCCCTAACGAACTTTTTGACTCAATAGGCTCTAGCAGATTATGGCCACAGTATGTTCTTGTCAAGGAGTTCGAAGCTAAGAAAAAGAAAAAGTAGCCTATAGGAACAACTCTTTCTAGACCCGATCATACCACTGCGCTTTCTACATCTTCCAAATCCTACCCAAATAAATAATAGTTTAAAAAAACTAAAAAACACGCTTTTATAAATAACCGAACTAAATTAGTTTATAATTACAAACAAAATTATTAAATTCAGAACAATAGTATATAATTATAAACAAGATCAATAAATTCAGAGTTAAAAGCGTGGGGTGCATCCGGAGACACAGTAGTATCTCGCGCCAAGTACCTGTTTTTTTTCTGTAATTAATTATATCAATCATTGTTATACCCCTGCAGGGTATAATATTTCAGTCAGAAGTTTGCAACGCACTGAAGGAGGCATCTCCGACTATATAAAGTATATATATTCTTGATGAGGATCAACAGCCGAGTCGATCTAGCCATGTCCGTCTGTCCGTTTCTACGCAAACTAGTCTGTCAGTTTTGAAGCTATTTGAATGAAACTTTGTAATTAGTATTCTATATACTCTCACTCGTATATATGTCGGAACGGGCCGGATCAGACAACTTTATCATATAGCTGCCATAGGAATGATCTGAAAATTTTTACAAAAAAAATTATAACATTTTTAATTTTCAACAGAATGTGAACAAATTTGAGATATAGCCATTTTATATTACTCAAGATATTTTTGTAAAATTGTATATATCATATAGGTCCCAAAGGAACGATCGAGAAATTAATACAATAAAAAATTATAACCTTTTCAGTTTTCAATTAAATTAATACCATTATAAAAAAATTATAAAAACTTAAGATGTTGCCACTAAATAATATTGAACAGTTTTGTGTAAAATTTTATTAAAATCGGCCAACTTTATCATACAGCTGCAATAGGAACGATCGAGAAATTGTTAAAATAAAAATTAAAACTTTTTCAGTTTTTACCAGCTTTTTATCAAACTTAAGCTATAGCCATTTCATATTATTCTACAATTTTGTGTGAAGTTATGTGAAAATCTACCCACTATATCATATACACAGCTACAATAGAAACGATAAAGAAATTAATACAATTAAAAGTTATAACTATCTCAGTTTTCAATATATTTTTGTCAAAATCAAGTTATATTTATTTTATATTATTTACAATTTTCTGTAAAATTTTATAAAACTCGGACTACAGTATCATATATCTCCCATAGAAACGATCGAGAAATTAATACAATTCAAAATTATAATTTTTTCAGTTTTCGACCGAATTTGATCAAATTCGGGATATAGCCATTTCATACTATTTTACAATTTTATGTAAAAATTTATGAAAATCGGACTACTATATCATCTCCCATAGGAACGATCGAGAAATGAATACAATTAAAAATTATAACTTTTTCAGTTTTCAACAGATTTTGATCATATTATAGATAGCCATTCATATTATTGTGGGATTCGAAATAGGCGGGTTTCCTTCGCGGCGTACTAGAAGCGGGTTAAGCTATCTGGCAACCCATAATTAGTTTCGATATTTAGATAATGACCGATAGTTTTCAGACCTAATAATAAAAGCTAGAAGTAAGAGAGTCGTCGTGAGAGAGAGCTAGTGTGAAGTTGAGAAAAGAAGACGCTGTGTGTGAAAACAAAAGAAAATGAACTTGTGAACCTAATCTAAGCACTTATGTTTAAACCAATCTTGTAAATAAATTATTGTATGTGAATTATTAAACTAAATTCCCCTAAAATTTGGGGGCTCAACCGGGATTGACCCAAACATTAAGTGCAAGACAATTAGAGAGTGGCGAAGTGCGTTTTCACACACAAACACATATGAACAAAGATTGCGAATTGTGGTGAAATACCAAAAGCTGGAGGAAACGGCATGAGTACAGTTGCAGATTCCTAAGAAAACGACGGCGAAGAGCAGCATTTCTTGGCATGTGTGAGTGCATGTGAGACGAGCTGGAAAACGTGCAGACAGACGCTCGTAGAAGTAGCGACTGCAGTCCAGGAGGCAGTGCGTCAAAGATCGTCAGAGCGGCAGTCGGAGATCCGGCCGGTCACGGTGAACTAATTTGCAAAGGCTGATCTGTGGAAGGCGTTGGGAGCAGCGTTAGACAGAGGCGAGCGGAGCAAGTCAGGAGCGTGAGGCGGAGACTGGAAGAGCTGGGGCGAGGTGACGAAATCTGGAGCAGGCTGGAGCAGACGGAGCAAGCAGGCTGGAGCAGGCGGAACAAGCGGGCAAGCAGCGACGGTTACAATCTGGAGGGCACGAAGCCTCCATCAGTGGGCAAGCAAATCCTTGTGGCGAGGCAGTTGGCCAGGAGATCTGGGTAAGCAAGCAGTTTGGAGCAGGCGGATCTTCCTAGAAGAACTGAGGCGAGGTGACGAAATCTGGAGAGCAGATCTACATATATGTATAGTAAGTTACTATTAGTAACCGATATACGATAAGCAGTGCGATATAAGCAGTGCATCGAAATAGGTGCAAACCGGAACTGAAAACCAATTGGAATTGTCTGGCAAGCAGTCCAAGCAGATTTTACCATTGAGATAATATCAACCATTGTAAACAAAATTTCTCAAAATGCAGCTCGAGGAAATAATGTTAATGAGATGTAGCGATTTGCGCACAAAGCTAGGAGAATTGCATTTAGTAACAACCGGTAGGAAGCGCGATTTACAAGATAGGCTTCTTGCTCATTTTGGCATTCAGGATGACGAAGATAACGATACTGATGAGGTCGAATCTGTAGTTACCGCTCTCGATCGTAGCGTGCAGGAAAGACGTTCTTTGTTTACACTTAAAGACGTAGAAGGCAGCGTATCAATTTTTGCAGAAACAGGTAGCCCAGATGTAGACCAATGGATAGTGGAGTTAGAGGAATGCGCTTTGACAGTTGAGTGGAACCAGCTTCAAATATTCATTTACGCCAAGCAGTTGCTCAGTGGAGCCGCAAAATCATTCATCCGTAGTCAGGGTAATATTCGCAACTGGGATTCTCTTAAGGCAGCATTGCGTGAGGAATTTGCCATCAAAATATCGTCTGCTGAGGTGCATCGTAAGCTAGGTCAACGGATGCAAAAGAAAGGAGAAACATTACAAGAATATTTGTATGCTTTAATGGAAATTGCGAAGCCAGTCAAATTAGATGAAGAGAGTTTGATTGAGTACTTTGTGAAGGGAGTGCCGGATGCAAAGGCAAATAAGATAATGTTGTGTCAGGCTAAAACGATAAAAGATCTAAAGGAGCAGATGGAAGTCTACAAGAAAGTTCGAGGCACGTACAAGGTATATACAAGGTACAAGAATGAAGAGCGTGCAATGGAGACAGAAGGATCAAAAAGTTTGGATTCGAAACCGAGTTTTGTACGTAAATGCTTTAAGTGCGGGGATTCGTCCCACTTAAAGAAAGATTGCAAAGAAAGGGACAACTACAATTGTTTTCGTTGCGGACAGCCAGGTCATCGTGCTGCACAGTGCGCGGTCGAGGTGAAACAGGAGAGTAACACCAATGCCGTTCACTTCGAGAGTGAAGCCTCGAAACCAAAGAGCGAGTTTACTGTTTCCGGCCTTGAACTAAAAGTTGTCAAGCATTCCGTCGTCCAATTCAAAGGACTTGTCGACACATGTGCAGATTTATGTTTACTGCGCAGGAATATCTTCCTTAAGCTGGGCAGCAAACTTATTACTGGGAAAGAAAAATGCTTGACAGGAATAGGCGAGAGTCAGGTGTTGACGTTTGGAAGTATAATTCTGCCAGTCGAAATAGACAACATACAAATGAATGTAGAATTCCACGTAGTACCGGAGGAAGACATGGGCTTCGAAGCTATATTGGGCAGAACTATTTTGAAGCAAGTGGACATGAAAGTTACCAAAGAAGGCACTGAGTTTCTGCGTCGGATCGAATCGAGAAATATTGACGAGGAGCAGAGCAACATGTATATAGAGTTTCTGCAGGAGTTTAGGGGCATGTGCGCAGAACAGGTGGCAGTTTCAGATCAGGTTGATTTGTCCCATTTAAATCAATTTCAGAAGGTCGAAGTCAAGAGAGTTATTGAAGAATATGTACCCGAACGAAACGTAAATGCACCGGTACATATGAAAATAATTCTAAAGGACAAAATACCAGTTTTTCAGCATCCACGTCGTTTGCCAGTCTGTGATCAGAAAACAGTTGATGACCAAGTCAAGGAGTGGCTTTCTGAGAAAATTATCCAACCGAGTACTTCTGAATATGCATCGCCAGTAGTTTTCGTATCGAAGAAGAACGGAAAGAAACGTCTGTGTTGTGACTATCGAAAGTTGAATGAAAAGATTATTCGGGACAATTTTCCGATGGCTCATATGGAGACCGTTTTAGACAAGCTACAAGGGTCCAAAATATTCACGACTTTGGATTTAACCAACGGGTTTTTCCACGTTCCAATTGAACCAGGTTCTCGAAAGTATACGTCACAGTCAGGACAGTTTGAATTTTTATATGTTCCATTTGGCATATCTAATTCACCGGCAGTTTTCACCAGATTTATCATGGCAGTTCTAAGGGACCTCATCGTCACCAAAATGGTTGTTGTGTATATGGACGACGTAATTATACCCAGTCAGGACATTGAAGAAGGACTTGTTAAGTTAAAGGAGGTACTAGAAGTTGCTGCTAGAAACGGTTAGCGGATCAACTGGAGTAAGTGCCAACTATTACATAGCAGAGTACAGTTTTTAGGATACATCATCCAAGGTGGAACCATCACTCCAGGTCCCGAGAATATACAAGCCGTAAAAGATTTTCCCGATCCACGCGACAAGAAAGGTATTCAACGATTCCTAGGTCTGACTTCATATTTCAGAAAATTCATTAAGGGATACGCTACCATTGCCAGGCCTTTGTCGGTTTTTTTGAAAGGTGATTCCAAGTTTGAATTCGGGGAAAAACAACGATTGGCGTTTGAAAAGTTGAAGACTGCTCTCATCAGTGAACCAGTCCTCAAGCTATACAATCCAACTTTACAAACTGAGATCCATACAGATGCGTCCAAGTACGGCTTTGGAGTAGTCTTGCTACAGAAGGATCCCGAAGACAGTTTATTTCATCCGGTTTAATATATGAGCCGAAAGACTTCACCATTTGAGGAGAAATATGACTCGTACGAGCTGGAGGTGTTAGCTATCATTGGAGCTCTAGTGAAGTGGCGTGTTTATGTGTTGGGCATAAATTTCACAATTGTTACGGACTGTAACGCGTTCAAGATGACCATGAACAAGAGGGAAGTTCCTCTTCGCGTAGCTCGTTAGGCTTTATACTTGCAGGATTTCAACTACAAGATTGAGCATCGTTCCGGTACGAAAATGAAACATGCGGATGCTCTGAGTCGAGTCTCGTGTTTCTTTTTATCAGACTCTATAACCCACCGTTTGAAAGAAGCCCAAACTAAGGATGAATGGACACAAGCAGTTAGAAGTCTTGTAGAAAGGGATACATACCAAGATTTCTACACGGAGAATGACGTTCTTTTAAAAGACCCGAATCGCGAACTAGTTGTTGTGCCTTCGTCGATGGAAAATGAAATAATTCAAAAAGCGCACAATCAAGGACATTTCTCAGCCAGGAAGACACAAGAACTTATCGAAAAGTCGTATTATATTCCCAAGTTAAAAGAAAAGACAGAGCGAAACGTCGAGAGTTGCATCAGATGTATAATTGTAAACGCCAAAGCGGGTAAAAAGGAAGGGTTTCTTACTTTAATTGACAAAGGTGACCGACCCTTCATAACATACCACATCGATCACGTCGGACCAATGGAGACAACGACCAAGCGCTACAATCATATTCTGGTCGTAGTAGATGGCTTTTCGAAGTACGTTTGGCTCTACCCAACTCGTAGCACGAGTGTGGATGAAGTCGTAAGCAGTCTGGAGAAGCAAGCTGTACATTTTGGAAATCCTTGTCGCATAGTGACCGACAGAGGCACTGCCTTTACATCTCAAGCATTCAAGGAGTATTGCGAGTCGAACAATATACAGCATTTGCTCATAGCGACAGGTGTACCGCGCGGAAATGGCCAAGTCGAAAGGATTCACAAGATCGTCGTACCAATGCTTGCAAAGTTGAGTTATGAAAGTCCTTTTGCATGGTATAAGCACGTTGGAAGAGTTCAGCAGATTATAAACAGCGCCGAGCCAAGAAGTACCAGGATCACGCCTTTTAAGCTTCTGATAGGAGTTGAAATGCGATTGACCGACTGCAGCGAGCTGAAAGATTTGATGCAGGAGTCTGCAGTAAAAGAGTTGGATGAAGAAAGAGAGAAATATCGCCAAACAGCCAGAGAAAGTATCAAACAGTTGCAGGAAGAGAATAAGAAAGCGTTTGATTTGAAACGGAAACAGGAAAGAGTTTATAAAGTCAATGACCTAGTAGCGATTAAGAGGACCCAGTACGGAGTAGGGTTAAAGCTTAAGGGAAAGTTCTTAGGGCCATACAAAATAGTTGCTGTCAAAGATCATGAGCGATATGAAGTTGAGCGTATAGGTGACACAGAGGGTCCGTTCAAAACATCAACCGTTTCTGAATTCATGAAGCCATGGCCACGTCCATTCGGGGCGAATGAACAGTCAGGAGGGCCGAATGTGGGATTCGAAATAGGCGGGTTTCCTTCGCGGCGTACTAGAAGCGGGTTAAGCTATCTGGCAACCCATAATTAGTTTCGATATTTAGATAATGACCGATAGTTTTAAGACCTAATAATAAAAGCTAGAAGTAAGAGAGTCGTCGTGAGAGAGAGCTAGTGTGAAGTTGAGAAAAGAAGACGCTGTGTGTGAAAACAAAAGAAAATGAACTTGTGAACCTAATCTAAGCACTTATGTTTAAACCAATCTTGTAAATAAATTATTGTATGTGAATTATTAAACTAAATTCCCCTACATTATAGATAGCCATTCTATATAGGTAGGTAGGTTACAGTGGTGAGGCTCATTGCTGGGGCCTCCAATTAGAGCTAAGTTCCTTTTTGTTCCACTCCCTCTGTTTGTTGTTGTTATTCACTATCAGTACCATCCAGAGTCAGCATGGAAACCTAGGATTTCTGAAACTTTCAGCTTTCCTATGTTTCCCAGTGACTCCATCTGGTAGGCACCAAAGTGGCGAAATCTGATGTGGTTTAGCGCTGGGCAGAAGCAAAGCAGATGTTCCGGTGTCTCTTGCTCTGTAGATTGCTTACGGCTTCTACAGATTGCGTTGTATGGCAGTCCCAACTTCATTGCGTGCGAACCGATCGCCCAATGTCCCGTGATGAGTGCCGTGAACCTGCTGATATCCCGCTTGCTGTTGGATAGCAGTTCCCTGGTTCGTTTCCTGTCGTACCTCGGCCAACATGCCCTTGACCTTCTGTGATCGCTCTTCCTTTGCCATTCTTTACTAGCTATCTGTCTAAAGTGGTCATGGATCCTTGTCTGGATCGCGTTTAGGGAGATTGGTAATTCGAAGTCAGAACTTAGCCCCGCCGAGCCTGCACGGGCTAGTTCGTCTGCCTTCTCATTACCTGGGATCTCGTTGTGTCCCGGTACCCATGTTACTTGTACCTTATTTTTGTCGGCAAGTCTATTAAGGGCCTTCTTGCATTCTGCCACTAGTCGTGAGTTTGTTTTCACGGCAGATAGGGATTTTATAGCCGCTTGACTATCCGAGTAGATTCGAACACTTTTGACCCTGAGGTCTTGCCTTAAGGAAAGTTCGACTGCTTCCCTTATGGCTAGTAACTCAGCCTGAAAGACCGTCGCTGAGTTGGAGAGATTGAAAGCCTTTTCAATTCCCCAATTTTCAGCGAAGATCCCAGCCCCTACGCCGCAGCTCATTTTTGAGCCATCGGTGTAGAGGGACACCTCGTTCTCCACTACTACTCTGCCCCTACTCCAGTCATCCCTTGATGGGTATGATGTCGAGAATGCGTTCCCGAATTTCATTTCCGCGATCATGTAGTCGGTCTTAACGTCTGTGTTAATGCCGCTGTTTGCAAGGATCTTGCCGTGCCCGGCGCCGTAGTCCCTCCAGCAATTGCTCGCCTTCAGTCTTACTGCGCTCTGTGCCGCAGTGTCCTTCACAAACAGCTCTATCGGCATTATATCCAGGATAGCGTTGAGAGCAGCCGCGGGGCATGAGCGCATTGCACCCACTGCCCCCGCACTCGCTGCCCGTTGCATCCGTGTCAGCTTCGTTCTGTTGTAAGCCCTAGTTAGTGCCGGCCACCATACTAGGGCTCCGTATGTTAGAATTGGCCGTACCACTGCAGTGTAGAGCCATAGAATTATCTTTGGGTGCAGTCCCCATTTGTTCCCAAACATTTTCCTGCAGGAGTAGAATGCAATGCTTGCTTTCCTTACTCTTTCTGCAATGTTATCTTTCCATGAGAGCTTCTTATCCAGAATAACTCCTAGATACTTCGCTCGCTCCGATAGTTTTAGCTCCATGCCGCTAATACTGGGCATGTTGAAAGGAGGTATCTTAGTTCTTCGCGTGAAGTTCCGTTTTAGTGGGGTTGATACCTAGTCCGCAGGGGTCTGCTTTGTTTAAACGACCTAGCGCACCCGTCACTATTTCGCTAATAACGTCAGGGTATGGTCCTGATACTAGCAGTACTACGTCGTCCGCGTATGCAACTGCTTTGACTCCACCCGTATTGAGATCTGTCAATATGGCGTTCATATTTGTGAGCCAGAGTAGGGGCGATAGTACCCCGCCCTGAGGTGTGCCTCTCTTCACAGTCCGCGTGAGGTGAGTGCCACTCAGTTCGCCTATGATCGTCCTGCTCTTTAGCATGACCCCGATCCACTCTCTGATGCCTCTCTCAATACCTAACAAGTTGAGGGAGCCCAGGATAGAGTCGGGGTTCACGTTATTGAACGCGCCTTTGATGTCTAGGAAGGCTGCCATCGTGTATTGTTTGTGTTGTAATGTCTTCTCGACATGATGTACAACTACGTGTAGCGCTGTTTCCGTTGATTTTTCTCTGCGATACGCATGCTGCGCATCCGAGAGTTGATGTCCGTCTAGAGACTCTCGGATATGGACGTCCAGGAGTCTCTCTAGTGTCTTCAGGGCGAAGGAGGTGAGACTTATCGGTCTATAATCCTTTGCTAGGATATGCCCCCTTCTGCCCGGTTTAGGTATAAAAATGACTTTAGCCTCTCTCCACAGCAGTGGGATGTGCGTCAGTCTTAAAAAAGCTTCGTAAATGGCTTTTAGCCATTTGAAAATGCTCTCCTTGGCTGATTGTAGCATTGCCGGTATTAAGACGTCTGGGCCCGGGCTTTTATACTTATCGAAAGAATCTATTGCCCACTGAATTCGCTCAGTGGTAATGATGTCTTTCGTAGGTGTATCCATTTGAGAGTTCGTTCCCCCTCGGGTTCTGAGCTCACTCTTAGACTTCCTAGGAAGTGGGTGTCAACTATTAGCTCTAGTGACTCCTCAATTGTCGTCGTAGCAGAGCCGTCTGCTCTGTTGATCAGGGTAGGGCTTATGTGCCCCTTGGCGAGAATTTTGCTTACTCTCGCCGTGTCCTTTATGCCTTCCAGTGACTCGCAGTAGTTTTGCCAGGACTCTTTCTTGGCCTTGTATACTGCCTTCTTGTAAATTTTTTGTGCCTCTTTGTATGTTCCCCAATCCCGGGTAACATAGCTGTAGTTAAAGGTTTTTCTCACGCTCTTTCTGAGCTCGCTTAGTTCCTTTGTCCACCACGGTGGGTATCGCTTCTTCGAGAATGTTAGCTTACAAGTCTCTTTCAAGGCGTTGTTCAGAATATTTGATAGGTCCTCAACCTCCTTGTCGAGTGCCTTTGCAGTGGATATAGTCTTGATCCTCCTGCCGTTTATTTTAGATTGGACAGTTTCGCTGAAATTGTTCCAATCCGACTTACGGGGGTTTCTTCTTGGCACCTGTTTCTTAACTGGTGTCGTTATTTCAAAGAAAATGTATCTATGGTCTGAGAAGGAGTGTTCTGTTGATACCCTCCAGTTCTCGACCCTGTAATTATTTTGTTCTATATGTAATGTGAGGTCTAACACCTCTTCCCAACCTTGAAAATTTTCCGTGCTCGGAAAGATGAAGGTCGGCGTATTACTCTTTTCACATATCGTAACATTTCTACAAATAATATTGTCAAAGAGTGACTCACCTCTTCGATAGTCTCCGAACTCCCCCAGAGCGTGTGCCTCGCGTTCGTATCACACCCGAGCACCAGGGTCGTCTTCATCACTTCCGCCCATTGCAGTAGCTTGACTACCGGCTCAGGCGGGGCCGGCTCGTCATGGGCCATGTACGCAGATGATATGGTAACTTCGCTCCCATCCGCCGCCACGCATCTGGCCACTGCTAGGTCAGGTGTGCTGAGATTGGGACAGAGAAAAGCATTAAATTGGTTCTTAATTACAATACAAGCTCTCGACATACCATTCGTGTTCGTGCACAGTAGTGTGTATCCCGGGATCCTTAGTCCAGTGACATGCCCGTCCCTGGTCCAAGGCTCCTGTATCATACCGATGTCAATATCCCTCTCCCTCTTTCGTGAGATAAGCTGAAGCGTGCGAGCTGCGCTTCAGTTAATTTGCACGATTCTCGACATCGATGTTGGTGGGGGTGGCGTCTGGAGATTTGTCGTCAATGACCATGTCGTCCAACAATTTGTTGGTGTCATCGACCTCGTCCAGAATCTCGTCCGGCTCGGCCAAGAAGACCTTTATCTTGGCCTTCCTGATGCCGTACCGGACCTTGAGGTCATTTGCCTCCAGCTGGGGCAGACAGCGCTGGTTAATCAGCAGGAGGAAAAGCTGGCTCGCCTTCATTTCCTGCTCTGCTCTGAGGATGGTCCAGTCCTCTGTATGTATGTCTGGGTTCTGGGCCTTCAGACAGGCGATCACCCTCGCATGGTCAGTTTGGCCCTTTGGTAACCAGATGCGAGCTCTGGGTCTCCTTGGGATCTCCCTGGCGTGGACTAGCCTAATCTTAAGGCCAGCCCATGTGTCGCTGATCTTAGCCACACACTCCGCCAGGAAGCTTCGGGAGAACCCGTCGTCGCACCTGATGACCCGGTGCCCTCTGACCACGTCTGAGGAGCCGAAGGAGGAGATGGGGCCGGTCGGCATGCTAACCAACCTGTCGGTCACCATGTCGGCCAACTTGGCCTCGATCTCCTCCCACTTCTCCGACAGCAGGCGACCGTCGTCATAGAGCTCGTCCACCAGTGCCATAGCCAGACTGTCTCTGGCCACCTCGCTAAATTTCTTTGCCTTGCTGACAAAGTTCGTCGCACGTGGCTTACCCTGTGGGTCCTTCGCTCTCTTAGGCGCGCTTTAGCTCACTTCCTGTGAGCGAATTCGCTTTGCCTTCGAGGGCTGGAACGCCGCCGGGTTTGCCGCTTTGTAATTCTCATATTCCGCGATCTCCGCAATGAATTTGGCCTTGTCCTCGGCATACCAAGGGTCAGTTTTGCCCTCAGCCTCGTTCTTGGCTATCTTGCCGAGAACGAAGCGGGCTCTGTTAACCCTCGCTCGTCTCTGATGGTGAGACAATTTCGCCATCTCTGAGGTGGTGCTCAGCTGAGCCCCACCTGTGTGTTTCGGTTGGGGAGTGCTACTCGCCCTCCCCTCGAATTGCGACTCTTCTTCGTCGGTCTCCGATACAATGTGAGATGCAGCGACCAGTCTCGGCCTCTGCATCTCCTTCTCGTCCTTCGTTGACAGTTTTTGGGGTTTATCCTCTCCCAGGAGTTCCGAAGCTCGGTTTGAAGTCATTTATTGCATATCATGAACGCCCGCTTTGCTCGACCTGGCAAGCGCAGCGGGCCAGAGGGGGTTTGGGGCTATGAAAACAGGTCGACCGCAGCTTCGCCCCAAAACTGCAGCAAGGCCACTTACGACCCAGGGTTGCCTGGTCCTGGGAAGGCTCCGTGCAGACACAGCTGGATTAACCCCTCAGCTGCGAACCTGGAAGTCAGTGAGCACGGGTCGCATAACACACCTGACTTGAGGGGAGGCTGATTAAAGACTGCCTAAGTCCGCCCGACTACAATTGGTCAGCATCCCCGGTCGAGCCTCGACTGGAGACCTGCTTCCAGCCGCCCTCGCTTGGAGAGTATAGTCGCACTACCGATGGTGTACACAGTTACGGCGGATGACACAGTCATCCGTTGATCCCCCTGTGCACCCTATCGGCTGACGGCCAGCCATTCTATATAAGACTTAAATTTTTTTTCAACGGATTTTCATGAATCATCAAATTTTATTTTGAGACATAGCCCTTTTATATTATTCTAGAATTTCAATTTTAGTTGTATAAAAATCGGATAACTATATCATATAGCTCCCATAGGAACGAACGATCGTTAGATGTGAGGAAAAATGCAAAACTTTGAATGTAAAACTGTAAATATTATAAAAATAGGTGAATAAAACTAAGGCAGGCATTACTTTATTGATTTTTTATATATATAATTTTTATTTTATTTATTTATAGTGATCGAAATTTTAACTGCGTTACCTTCGGCGTGCCGAAGTAAGCTTTCTTTCTTGTTGATATTATATTTAATTAACTCTTATTTATTAAATCATGTAAAATATTGGCAGACATTGAAATTTATTTAAGTTATAGACAAAATGTTAATGTTTGATTATCTGCCTTATGTGGCTTTAATTACAAGGCTTTGCAGCAGTCGGCTTTACCTTGTCATATGCTAGAATTTTCGCTCTTTGCATTTATCTCGTGTATCTTAATTTTTGTATTTTTGATTATTTTTAATCCTGATTTTCGAATAGAATCCATTGATTCGGAACTCAGAACATAACTTTTCAGTATCAAATAAAATAAAAGAGACGCGAATGAGCTACTAATGAATTCAGATGAAATATTTGTATTGAAAAGCATGTTTAATAAATTAGTTTGAATGACAACGCGGAATAGAATAAATATTTCCTTCGTTGTATATATTTATTTCTTCTTATATTACACACCACGAGCTTACTGCACTTCTTAAAGATCAAGAAGGAAGGGAAAGAGTACTTATTCTTAACGCAGGGGGTGAGTAATAGTTTGACCAAAGAAGTTAAGTGCAGGAAATCCTTAAATACTAAGTATGGTAAATGGTATTTTCGCAAGATATTCCAACACGCCCCTCAAAACATTTGCAAAGTTATTCATTTTGTGTGTGGTGTGCATTTTAGCAGTAGTAAAGTTATCCAGCATTCGCGGCAAGCAAAGAACCAAGAAGAATGCGATCATACCACTGTTTAAATTAATGTTTAAAAAAATATTCAAGCCAAATTTTAAGAACAAAATCAGATCAATAAAACTAATTCAAATTCAAACAGCATCAGCAAATCTGGTTGTCTTTTTTAACGAGTCCTAACCCTTCAAACGCTCTATTTCTTTTGATAGTTTGGTGTATGTCAACTGTTTCCTTTAAGTATATTATAACCTTTTATATCTACTTTATATATTTACTGCTGCCGTTAAGTCTGGACGTGTACATAGCAGTATGTACATTAAACAACCTATAAGATTACGAATTAAGTAACTCATAACATAGTTTGTTCGGCAAAGGAGTACTGACTGTTTGCAATTATCCTTGTTAAATTTGCTTAAGATTCTTTCAATATATGCAGCTTGGCTTATGTAAATTTTATCTCTATGTATTTTTATCCCAATACCAATGAAATGCCGTTTTCGTTTATGTCAGTCATCCTAATCTTTTCATTGATATAAGTTTTAAAAATATTCATTGTTAGTATATTTCCAGTAAATGTTTCTCTAATCACATATTAAGAATATATATATAAATATGTCAATTTTCATACATTATCACTTTGCATGGCATACACTGAGGACGTCTCATATATATTGTCTCCCTTAAAGTGCCATTAAGGAAATTAATTTTTAAATTCATTCGACGGAATTTCAAGTTATATTGCACAGGTAATGATAATATAAATAGAAAACTTCAAAATTTAGGAGCGAAAGTCTTTTCATAATCTAGTTTAACAAAACTCATTTTTGTCTTTTTTTTATTGGACGTTGATGCACTAAGGTCAGTACATTCAAGTGGCCCGTATGACACCAGGCACGTGCCTGTTTGGGTTAGGTGTTAGTAGGCGCGATGGAAAATATAGGACAGAATACAAGGAAATTGACTACCGGCGTGCTGCCAGGTTGTTAGCTTGTATGTTTACAAAATATGTTAGTATTAAAGATTTTAATTTAAGAAGGGCATACACGTTAGAGATTAGTGTGTACAAATCATTATAATTTGCACATAGCACTCTAAAAGGTTCATGCAGTTCAAAGGAGGTTCTACAGTGGTGCAAAAATAAAGGAATATAGGATCTAGTAGTTCTACATGGTACATGGAAATTAAGCTAAGTCAGCACTTTCCACATCACCATGTATAAGGTTAAAAATAAAGGTTATTCCTAGCATCGTTCTACGATTGGCTAAGGACGGCAAGTTTATTAATAGGAGTCTACTAGAGTAGGAAGGTAATCTTTGGTTTGCATCCCAATTTAAACCGCGTAGAGCGAAAAGTAAAAAGTTCTTTTGAACCGACTCAATGCGTTTACTATGGACGCCGTACTGAGGGCTCCAAATGCAGCATCCATATTCTAGGATAGGACGGACTAAGGAAGTATATAAAGATTTAGAAACATAGAGGTCATTGAATTCCTTCGACCACCGTTTAATTAATCCAAGCACACCCCTGGCTCCATTCACCATAGACGAAATATGATCAATAAAGTAAAGTTTTGGGTCAAAGCGGACGCCCAAATCGTCAGCAGTATTAATTCTTTCCAAAGAGCAACAGTTCAGCGTGTAAGTAGCAAGCTTAGGAACGACACGAGAGAATGTCATTAGCTTGCATTTCGAGCCGTTTAAGTTTAATAAGTTTTGTTTTATTGAGATCTGTTTGTAAATCCGACTGTCAGGCAACGTCATTGTAGTGCTCGCAAAGCTTGACGTCATCCGCGTACATAAGTACTCTGGAGTTAGTCAAGACTTTGGGCAGGTCATTTATAAATAATGTAAACAATAAGGGTCCCAAATGGCTTCCTTGCGGGACGCCAGATGTAACCCTAAGAACATTGGATAAATTATTCTTAAAGAGGACCTTTTGCGTCCTGCCATTCATATAACTTGAGATCCAATTAAGAAGATCACTTGGAAAACCCATTGAATCGAGTTTTCTAACGAGGAGAGAATGGTTAACAGAGTCAATGCTTTACTGCAATCAGTATAGATTACATCTGTCTGACAATTATTATGGAAGCCCTTTATAATATAGGAAGAGAGCTCCAACAGATTTGTTGTTGTTGATTTACAATGTTTTTATTTTTACGCCTTTCAATAACCGTTCATGTTTTATTTTATTTTATAGGAATCCAATTGAGTTTTAATAGCAGCCCTGCAGTACTTTTCATCAATAATTAATCAACGATTCATCAACAGTCAAGGAGGTGTTGTTGATGATTCATCGATGAATGGCCATACAAATTACTGATGAATTTAACATGGGCATGTCCTAGGCTGTCGTCCACAACAATTCATCAACAATTAATGAATGATTCATCAACAAATTTATCAACAATTCATCGATGATTTATAAACAGTTCATCACCAAATTCATTAACTCTCATCAACGGCCGAGCCATGGTACTGACGACGACTGCCGACGAGACTGCCGTCGTAACTGTATCGTGGGGAGAGCGTCGACTCGGTAGAAGTCGCAGTCGGCGCGTTGACAGTGGCCTACTAAGGCACTGCAGGGAGCCCCCTATAAAGATGAGTTACTCCTACACTCATAAAAATATTTAAGAAAAGTCTCCCTAAAAAATAATCGCCTTTAAACTAAGAACAATTTTCTAGAATTAAGAAAAGATGTTCAAAAAATTTGGCAAAAGGCTCCAAGACAAGCCACCTTAAACACAGAACTGGGGCGATTCGCCCGTATATAAAGAAAGAAGCTAAGCGAACTAATCAGGAATAATCGCCCTAGATTTAAGAAAAAAATTTCATTTTAATATCAAATAACTCTACAACTAAGAAAAATCTTTCTAAATGTAAGACAAATTTACCTTTAATCTTAGAAAAGTTTTTTTTTCTCATTTTTAGAGCAAATCGCCCTAAAAACAAGAGATATTTTCTACATTTAAGAAAAAAAAAAACGGCTTAGATTTAAGGTAGTTTCTTTCCTGATTTTAGGGGAAATGATTCTCAAATTTGGGCTTACTTGCCTTTGGATTCATTTTAAGGGCGAATTTCAAAATCTACGCGCGAAAAGAGGCTTTTTAATGGCTATTTCAGGTTATAAATGAACTTGGAATTTCGCTGAAATTAGTATAAGCGTTTTAAATATAATTTTTGTAATCAATTTCATTTTCCTTGTATGATATTTGTGGCTTGTTCTTTACCCTATCGCTTTTCTATAGTAATACATTCACAAGCTTTCTATGGTTCCATGAACCAAATTGACTATCATCGAGAGCTCTAGTTGGAATCATATAAATTAAAAAGGTTACTGTCAGAATATCTTCTTCTTCTGATTTCATTGCGGTGCATATGGCAGTCCGTGGTAACTTATCCCTTTTTCTAAGCAATATTGACGCATGTCGCTAGAAAGGTATTCCCTACCATTGTCTATATACATATATAAATCTGTACAAATGTACTACTTTAAGGTTAAAAATGCGCATCAACAAAAATAAAATATTAGTAGCGGTCGTAAAACCCATTAAACATTTTCGACATTATTTGTTGGGTAGGAACTTTACAGTTTTTACCGACTGTAACTCATTGAAGGCGTCAAGAAATAAGCAAGATTTGACTCCTAGAGTACAGCGATGGTGGGCCTTTTTGCAGTCATTTACATTTGATATTCAATATAAGGAAGGGAAAAGAATGGCACATGTTGACTTTTTGTCGAGAAACCCTATCGCACCAGGGTCCCTTTGCTGTAAAAGTAAAGAGAAGAGAGTTAACTTGGCTGAAATAGCAAGTAATTGGCTAATTGCTGAACAACGTCGAGACTCAGACAGCCGAAATTGTAAACAAATTAAAAGACTTTTCTCTTGCTGAAGATATTGCGAAAACTTATGAACTAAGGGCAGAAATTCTCCACCGAAAAATTCAGAGAAATGGCAGAACCCGTTGTTTACCGGTGGTGCCGCGTGCTTTTAGATGGTCCGTCATAAACCAAGTCCATGAGTCAGTTATGCATTTAGGTTTCGAAAAGACACTTGATAAAGTTTACGATTTTTATTGGCTTGATATGTCAAAATACATTAAGAAATTTGAAGAGAATTGCATTGAATTTGCCTTTGATTACCACCGGTGCTAGTCGAGCTAATGGCCAAGTGGAACGAACAATGAGCACGTTGAAAAATATGTTAACGGCGGCTGAAACGGAAATACAGTCTTGGCAGGATGTGCTAGGAGAGTTGCAGTTAGCAATTAATTGTACAACTAACCGAGTGACGAAGGCAATACCTCTAGAAATGTTATTGGGAAAAGTATCAAGGCCGAAGTTAACCTGTCAAACGTGAGAGCGCGAGCTGAAAACAATGTTGTATTTACAGCAGTATATGATAAAGAACGGTTTGATAAAAGTAAGGCGAAAGTACGTAGACACAATGTTGGAGATTTTGTTTTACTAAAAAAACGAGCAAAGGCATCAAACCAAGTTGAGTCAAAAATTCAAGGGGCCTTTCGAAATAACAGAGGTATTAGAGGGTGACAGGTACGTTATAAAGTCATTAACCAGTAAACGAACTTATAAGTATGCGCATGAAAATGTAAGAAAGTTACCAGAAGGGGAAGTACCCGAAGAGCTGAATGTGTTTGATTACTATAATAATAAAAATAATGAGAATATTGAGAATGTTGAAAATGTTGAAGTAATTGACGATAGAGAAGTGCCCCAATAAGGGTGGCAAAGATATGTTGTACTGCTGGTCAAAGGAAATGGCAGAGTACTTGGATGGTGTAATGTAAGCACAAAAATGAAATGTTTGAAAATAGAATGTAAAGAGACTGTATCGTGGCCTGAGTGGACGATAATGACATAATGTAATATTAATGAAAGCACAAGTGCCAAATAAGCTGATGTTTGTTTTGATCATGGCGTGTGGTGCATTAGATATTTGGAATATTGAATTGAGTTAAAGAATTGGATTTAAGAAAAAGAAAAGAAGAAGTCTGTATGTGTGAACATGAAACATAATTTTTGAAGACCTGAAGTATTAAAGAAACCCAAACAGAATGGTAATGTTTATGCTAAAGTTTGTTTTAAGAAAGTTTGATACTATTTTGATAAGTTGACATTAGTTAAGAAAGGTAAATAGGATTACTCGAAATATTTGTTTAAATTAAAGAAAAGGGGGCAAAAGAGAAACGTTCAGTTACTTATACGTACACGAGGTCGTGTTAGAGTCAGTATGACCGTGTCGGCAAATGGATATCCCATTCGTATACCAGCGTATGCAGAATGCTAGTTCCTGGAAAGTTTGTCTTACGCGGAACTTTGGCATCCTTGGTTCTCTTCTTTGTTTGGTCCTCTTAGTTCGTTGTGGCACGACACAGCTGCGCTGTTATAACAAGGCGGCAGCGTCGCGTCGCTGTCGCCGTGTGTGCCATCATGGAACTACAAAATCGAAAATTTAATCGAACTTGTGCGAGCAATTACATATTTTTCATATTTACATGCATGCCTATATATTTTCCAAGATACTTTTTGCCTCCTATTCCAACCTTCGGAAATATAATTTGAAAATTCATAGTGAGCAAAACAATCACCAATAAATCCCTAACGCAACCGCGAGTGTTTTTTTTTCCCCCAAATGTTTGCAACTTACCCGCCGCAGCGGACGTGTTGTTGTTATTGCCGTTTGGTGCGTTTGGATCTCGCACATACGCACTGCTTTGAAGACGGCATAACCCACCGAGCTTTTTCTCCCGAACAAGAACCAAGGGTTTATTTCCAAGGCGTCTTATAAGATATACTAGCCTGAAGTACCACCCATTTATATATAACTTACATATATCCTGAAAAGACTAATTTTAATTTTTCACTACAGATTTTCTTCTAAGATAAAGTGACTGCACTCGTCGGTTTATCCGTCTTCACTTATTTAATTTCTTTAATTAGTAATTAATTCGTGACCCTGGTGTTGAACTAAATATATAAGCAAACCTCCACGTCCGAGCTATACATAGATCATAAATTCGCAAATTAATACATACTAGCCTGAAGTACCACCCATTTATATATAACATACATATATCCTGAAAAGACCAATTTTAATTTTTTACAAAAAATTTTTTTATAAGATAAAGAGACTACACTCCGTCGGCTTATGCGTCTTCACTTTTTTAAGTATTAAGACAAATCAATCTTTTCTTCTGACACTTTTTTCCTGCGCTCCAGTTGCAACAATTTAAATTGGTTCAGCCGCCACAACTCGTTTGTTAATTATTCGGCGCCTAAAATATTTCGGGGTTCTGCTATTTGTTATCATTTTTCAACTACGGCCAACCTCTTGGCCAAATCTCTTCACCGGGCCAAGTGTGACCGTATTTATTTTCAGTTCTTATCAAACCAGATCAACGGCTCCAGTCGAACCAAGGCCGATTCCGTTTGGAAACATCCCAATTTAGATATCCGTGCTCCTCTTCACCGAAATCAAAGTTTACCGCTTTGATCAAAAGGGACTCAGTCCGCTAAGGCTTCATTTTGCCCATTTTGCTTTACGTGCCACAGACATCAGACAGACAGGCATTTGCTGCATTTCATCAACTCTTCCTCCAGTGCTCCAAGTCCTCCTGAACCTTCGATCCAGGTCCAGTTCTCACACTCCGATTAAAGTACATGGTTCCTCCGAATTTCTAGTTTACACACTGACGACTCTTCTACCCGCCATATTTTTTTCCAATCAACTTCATAAGATGTCGCTACTTCACGCACACGATCTGGAGGGCAGAAGTACCAGAGGTATTCAGTCATCAATGCCGAGTCTGCCCCTAGTCCTCCTATGAACAATTGATAGGAGTCATAATCTGCTTCATGCGGTGAGAGATTCAGGATAAAAAATTATGTTGAGCAGGGATGGCCTTATATGTGGTAAACAGTTTAGCAAGGTGGCAAGCGCGACGTTCAGATACCTAATCGAACGCTGCCAGATTCAACGTAGAATTCAGTGATATTTCCCTTTCGGGATATTTTTTACACGAAGTGCGCCGATAAAAAAAAAAAATAAATTCGTCTCAATTATTTTACGTTTTGCTTAATAATCTACGTATAATTAGTCTAAATGAAAATTTGAAAAGATCTTTAAAATATAATATAATTTTTTCCATTAATATAACTTTAATACAATATACAAATTATTGTTAATATAAGTAAAATAAGTATTTTTAACTAATATGTTTTGGCTCAAAAATTAATAAAAAAAAAAAAAAAAAAATGGAAAACATCAAGAAATGTTTATATTTGGTAAATGTTGCATAATTTTTCAACCATGAGTAAAATTATATAATTTCGTGATTTTATTTAACCACAGTTATAGATTTATTTAAAGTTTGTTGATCAAGCTGAAGAAACAAATTAAATTCGGCCGCTCTTCTCTCTTCGGTAAAATTCTCACGCTGCTAAATGAGCTGAGGGACAGCTCTCAAATTTTTAAGCTTAGGTTTTCGGTCGGGAGAGCGGGATAGCATAGTCAATAATATGCTTGCAGCCGCATAAAGCTGACGCTTGATTTTTACCCCACAACTGACTTTTACTTTTAACCCCGACGGGTTATTTTTTCCAGTTCGCGGAGTGGGATTAATATTTCATCCCAACGATCTTTAACAGTCAGGATTGTCCCCCTACAAACAGTATGAATAATTTTAGTGAAATGTAACCCTTGAGTATCGAAATTCCTTTCCTGTCCGATTCCTGGTGTTATGTTCGAAAAACAAAAACAAATCTCATGGGTTTCGGTAAGAGAACTCCGAAACAAAGTAGACAATGAAAATTCTACCTGGGTTCGGCTACTGCCGAACAACAATTGTTGTTTTCGAAGGGATTCGGAGCAGCGGTTCCGAAATTAAGGTGAGATGATGAAAAACATTATTTACCGAAAAAAAAGAATCGATAGTCCCGTTGTTGAAATCATTTTTTTCGCAGCTCTAATGACAGCTGAAATTATAACTTTATTTTTTGCAATCAATCTAAAATTTGTGGAATCAATTTTGACTCGACGCTATAATTTTGATTTGACTATCATTATTAATCCGATCGGTCACGTTTTATTATACTTATAGATAACTGCATGGAATAAGAAAAATACCATCCGGAAAGATTCATTCTGATAGCTATAAAACTAAGGGACAGCGGGAATCTTAAATCAAAAGTTATTTTTTTAGCAATGTGTTTCAATTTTGTAAGGAAAACGTTGGGGAAAAAAAACATTTTGAGAAATAAAATCTTGTTGCGTTTTTAACTTCAAGATAATTATTCTATATAGTACTTTTTTATACCCTTGCAGGGTATTATAATTGCAGTCAGAAGTTTGCAACGCACTGAAGGAGGCACCTCCGACTATATAAAGAATATAAAATCTTGATCAGGATCTACAGCCGAGTCGATCTAACCATGTTCGTCAGTCCGTCTGTCCGTCTGTCCTTCTGTCCGTCTGTCCGTTTCTACGCAAATTAGTCTCTCAGTTTTGAAGCTATCTGAATGAAACTTCGTAGTTACACTTCTATACACTCTTACATGTACATACATAAGTCAGAACGGGCCGAATCGGACTACTATATCATATTTTTAATTTTTAATTTTTTATTTTTCAACAGATTTTGATCGTATTAGAGATATAGCTATTCTATTTAAGACTTAAATTTTGTGTCAAATTTTATGAAAATCAGACGATTATATCATATAGGTGGCATACTTCTTCTTCAAGGGTATAGTTAGAACTAATTAGATTTTCAACAAATTTCATATCATTCTACAATTTTGTGTTAATTTTTTTGAAAATCTGACTTCTATATCAAATAGCTCCCATAGGAACGAACGATCGTTAGATATAGAGGAAAATAGGCAAATCTATGAATGTAAAACTGTAAATATAATATGTACAGATGAATGAAATGAAAGCAGGTATTACTTCATTGTTGTTTACCATAAATATAGATAATTTATATTGTATGAATTCCTAGTAATCGAAGTTCTCTCTGCAAGGGTATATAAACTTCGGCGTGCCGAAGTTAGCTTTCTTTCTTGTTTAAACTTTATTTATACTTTAGAGCAAATATACTTAATTAAATGTACTTTATAACGATATTGAGCGTTATCATCGATTAAAACAAAAATCCTAAAATATAGTGTATTCTTTCGATTAGGGCCTCACAAAGTTACTTAATTGTTTTAAATCAAAAATGTGCACTAAGAATTCTCTATTGTTTATTGATGGACTGACATACATACGTTAATATAAAAACAAGAAAGGAAGCTATCTTCGGCACGCTGAACTTTATATACCCTTGCAGGTATAACTTCGATGACTAGGAATCAATACAATATAAATTATATATATATTGTTGTTATAAAACAATGAAGAATTACCTACTTTCATTTCATTCACAGATACATATTATATTTACAGTTTCACATTCACAGATTTGCATTTTTCCTTTTTATCTATCTGGCACCCATATGATATAGTAGTCCGCTTTTCATAAAATTTTACACTAAATTGTAGAATAATATAAAATAACACTATCTTAAATTTGATCAAATTCTGTTGAAAACTGGAAATGCTACAATATTTTTGTAAAAATTTTCCGATCATTCCTATGACAGCTATATGATATAGTCGTCTGATCTGGTCGTTCCGACAAATATACGAGTAAGAGTATTTAGAAGACTAACTAAAAAGTTTCATAGATAGCTTCGAAACTGAGAGACTAGCTTGCTAAGAAACGGACAGACGGAAAGACGGACATGGCTAGTTTGACTCGCTTGTTGATGATACTTATCAAGAATATAATATAATAATATTTATATATAATATAGTCTTTATATGATTTGAGGTGCTTCCTTCTCTGCGTTACAAACTTCTGACTGAAATTATAACACTCTGCAAGGGTATAAACATAGTCAAAATGAAACCAAAATATTCGAAAGTTATTCGAAATATTCGAAAGGAGCCTGAACAACCTGTGCATTCCTAATATGAAGAAAAAAAGAACAACTAATTCTGGTAATTTTTCCATATATCTTTTGTTTACATTTCAAAATATGCAGATATATTATGAAACTTTCATTTTTGGTTTTTAAACTGAAATTAAAAATATAAAGAAAATGTTTCTCATCGGATTTTAGTAAATATTCATTTTAAAAACAATTTTGTTGGCAAAAACAATGAAAAACATAAACGGACATCAAAATGAACACAATTTTTGTAATCCCCATTGTAGGTGGGACGACACCAGACGCAGTGAACATTCGTACCGGACATCGATTCAGCGCCGGCGTATGCACCATTGCCTTGAACTTGTCAGTTCGTCGGTCCAATTGAGGCTTTTGTGGCAGGCTCCCAGGCTTTTGCCCCCACCTCGCTTCTTTACTCATTTGATGGCAAAGAGCTACCATCAATTTGCAACAGGGGCACTACCACCGTTTGACTCTCACACCACCTATAATGTTCTCTTATCCAAGCTTTTGCATTCCACCCATTTTGAGTGTAAACACATAATCCATTTAAATTGTTTGTGGTTTTTCTTATTGTTTGTTTCTGCTCTTGCTATCGTTGCTGTTTGTATTTTTTCTCTCCATGTATAATTTCAGTCAAACTGATGTAAATCTCAAGGTTTGATTAAAATTTCTTTTTAAATATACTTTATCCACTATACGCTGTTTTAAACCTGGTATCCATAGGGTTCAAGGGAGCATATTATAGCACAGGGACAATCGAAGACATTTTGTAACATACTTAGAGCTAGAGTTTGTTTAAAAATTTGACCAAGTCTAAATAAGGGTTAGAGGTATTTGTAGTAGATACTACTTTCATAGTACTCCAAACATGTACATACATACATACATACATATGTGAGAGTTGACCGGCAACCGTCTCACCATGCCATTGATAGAACAAATTTTCAAGTGGCGTTTTATACATTTTTGCATAAAAGATAAAGAATAAAGGATAAAGATAAAGATAAAGCTAACTTATCATAGTCTGAATCATGTTTTGCAAATGGACCTATGCAGCACAAAGCAAAGTTTGACCAAAGTTTGACCAACTAGAGAAAAAATAATAATACTTAATCTACATACATATGTACGTATTCCAAGTAATTGCAGGGTTTTTTTTAAAAATATAGCTTTTAAAACAAAAAAATATTAATAAAATATTGCCAATGTTGCGAAAAACGGCCATTTTTAGCCAATTATCGAAAACTACCTGCATATACATTCTTTATTAAAACATTTCACATAAAGTTTATAAATTAAAATTAACATTTGAATTACAATTTTATATTTATTAAAAAATTAGTTGAGTTATTATCATAAAACTGCTCAAAAAACTTGGCATTTTTTATGCCTGTTGAATTCAATAAATTTACGAAAGTTTTGTCCGGAGCCTAGAATTTAATTAAAAGTAGTCCAAATAGATTTTAAATTCCACATTTAGTATTGAATAATAATTAATTGTACAGCTTTACTCAAAAAACCGTACTGGTCTAATTATTTAATTACAGTTTTTACGTTAAGTCTAACTTTATTATTTTTGAGGTCGTCAATGGGATTATCCAAAGTTTAAAACAAACTTGATCTGCGTGGATATGAATGTTGACACCAAATTTGGCGGATCAAGCTCTTAAAGTCTCTGAGATCCGTTGTATTTCAGGTACGGTTAGGCGGACGGACACAGATACATGACTAAGTCGACTTGGCTGGTACTGTTGATCATGGATACACTATGTACAAACATACAGTGATGCACTAAACTGTTGCCACAGTTGTAAACTTGAACTTTAAGTGCAATTTTCAGGCGTATACATTATTTTATTGAGTACAATTGTTTTAATATAGTTAAATTAAAAAATTATGTATAAAATTATTATATTTTTTTTATTTTGTTTCATATATTTAAAATTATATAAACTTTAAAAGAAAGTACCATTTTTCGTGACACTAAAACCTTGGTACAGTTATTATTATACACTTGCAGGGTATTATAATTTTAGCCAGAAGTTTGTAAAGCAGTGAAGGAGGCACCACCGACAATATAAAGTACATACATATATTCTTGATCAGGATCAACAGCCGAGTCGATTAAGCCATGTCCGTCTGTCCATCTGTCTGTCTGTATGTCCGTTTCTACGCAAACTCGTCTCTCAGTTTTGAAGCTACCCGAATGAAACTTTGTAGTTAGTCTTCTAAATAATCTCTCGTATATATGTCGGAACAGGCCGGATCGTACGACTATATCACTTAGCTGCCTAGCTGCCATAGTAAGAATCGAAAAAATTATTTCTTTTTCAGTTTTCAACAGATTTTGATCAAATTTGAGATATAGCCATTTCATATTATTCTGCAGTTTTGTGTAAAATTTTATGAAAATCGGACTACAATATCATAATTCTCACATAGGAACGATCGAGAAATTAATTACAATTAAAAATTATTACTTTTTCAATAGCCATATAGATATAGCCATTTTATATTAGTCTTAAATTTTGTGTCAAATTTTATGAAAATCGGACGATTATATCATAAAGGTGCCATACAAACGATCGGTAGATGTGGAGGAAAAATGCAAATCAGGGAATGTAAAACTGCAAAAATAATATATATAGGTGAATAAAATGAAAGCAGGTATTACTTCATTGTTGTTCGACATAAATATATATAATTTATATTGTATTAATTCCTAGTAATCGAAGTTCTCTCTGCAAGGGTATATAAACTTCGGCGTGCCGAAATTAGCTTCTTTTCTTCTTTTTTTTTTATTTTATTTAAAACTTAAGGCTTTTATGTTCTTAATTTTTTAACGAATGTGAAAGGGGACTTTTTTAAGCACATGGCATCACAAAGTTGCCAATAAAAGTTACATTTATCTACAGTTCTTATGCCATTTGCCTAAATTTTTAGAAAATAAGATAATAAGATAATAATAATAATTAGATAATAAGCGATTTCATCTTTCCAAGTGAACGGACGTGTCTTTTTCTTGCGCTCTCGTTTTGTGTTAAAGTTTGAATCTAACCACCGGGGTTAACTTAAATTTTCTAATTATGTTTATAACTTCCCGTTCACTTCGCGTGTGCATGCAGCTATTCTTTTTTATGTATATAATTTGTATTATTTTCCAATTTAGTTCTGCTGCTAGTGCTAGCTCTTGCATATTTTGCATTCCTTTTTGTGTCTTCTTCGTTTAGCTTTTGTTTGCGCCGTCGCAACAGCTAAACGTTTTTGCTATCTACTTATCTTCCACGCTCTCCCACTCTCTCGCTTTAGCTGTGCCGCTGCACTTCTTATCTTATCTGATCTCATTCGCTCCCCCGCTCTCTCGCTTCCGCTGTGACTCTTCTTCTTTCTTCATAGCTCTGTTGTTTTTTTCCCAAGTACAAGTACAGTGGTAAGTCCTTATAATGTCTGTAAATATTGTCTGTTTTGTCAAAACCTGCAAAAAGGCAATTGCTGCAGGTGACCTTACAATCGGCTGCTGGCTGTGCGACAACGTCATGCACGCCAAGTGTATTGGAGTTGCAGCTCGGACGGTGTACGATGTAAAAAAAAAAACATCGGCCTGCGTTTCTGTTATGAGGCCTGTCGCGATGTAGAAAGGGAGATGATGTCTTTCATGCGGGAAACCAAAAGCGGTTTTAAGTGCATTTTAACGAGTTTTCTTAAAACTCTTGATATGTTCTTGGCGCTGGACACCCCATTTAATAGCCTTACGCTATAAAATGAGTCTCCTAGGCGCAAAAAAAAACTGCTATTGGTGGGATGTAGACGGACCCCAACTACCTGCAACGGGCTCTCAGCAGCAGCCTACCTCGGCACAGCCCTCGACCTCAGCATTAATTCCAAGAGTGCTGAGATCGAGCGCTAGAAAAGATTCGGTACCCGAATGTGCAGCGGGAGTAGCCGTACCGCCGGTGATTTCTGTTTTGTCCCCTGGGGGTCGCAAATATTGACCCCTCAAAGTCCCGTGTTTAACGATATATCTGCCCAGGGTGTTAGGCCCGGAATACCGGCCGACAATGGCACGGCAGATAACCAACCTGCCTTGCCAAAAGCCCTTATAGCGGTTCCACCGACGAGACATATTTTTGTTTCGCGGCTCTATTCTGATCAAACATCGGAAGATGTTCTCGCTTTTATACAAGGTAAAAACAAAGCCGAAAAAATTAAGATAAAGGTGGAAAAGTTCAAATTTTCTTACGCAAGGGACATTTCATCTTTCAAAATAAATGTCCCTAACGAGCTCTTTAACACTATTTGCTCTCCCAACTTCTGGCCAGAGTACATAGTTGTTAAGGAGTTCGAGGCGAAGAAAAAGAAAAAGCGGCCTGTAGGAATAACTCTTCCCAGGCCTGATCATACCACTGCGCCTTCTACGTCTTCCAATCCCGACCCAAAAAACTAACCTACTGCCTAGGTATTTCCTATCAGAATGCAAGAGGCTTACGTAGTAAGCTTCCTAACTTGTATTCTGATACCCTTTCGTTTGCATCTCAGGTTATTGTGGTCACAAAAACCTGGTTAAAGCAGTATATCGGCTAGTTCTTATAGCGGTGGACTCCTCACTCACATAAGAATTATTAACCTTCGAGGAATGCAACGATGTTGAAATCCTCTGTGTGAAGATATCTATCAAGGTAGCTCCATTTTTATTACCTGTTCCTACATACCTCCACTGTCGGAACTTCCTATTTATTGGAAACACCTTTCCGCTATTCAGATGGTTTCCAGTAGACTTTTGGATAGAGACCAGTTGGTAGTCCTAGGAGATTTTAATATCCCTGGTGCTATTTGGTGCTCAAATAATTCCACCAATACTCTTCATACACCTACACAACATGACTTTATCGCTGGCTTGTTTGAGATTTCGCTGTCTCAAGTCAACCATGTGCAAAATTCCTTACAGCGCTTTCTTGATCTTTGCTTCGTTTCTGATCCTACGAGTCCGCCAAGCTCGAATAAACCGAGGCGGCTTACTACAGAGTTAAGCCGACTTCAGACTAAAAAATCTGGACTGTATGTTAAATTTAAATTCACCGGTTCTCAATCTGCCCTTTCATCTTATTTATCAGCTCGGTCAAACTTTACCGTGCTGAACGCGCAGTGTTATAAAAACTATTAAACTCCTTGTAGGGCCTAGTTCTCACAGGACCCAAAACAGTTTTATAATTTCGTTAACACTAAACGTAACACCAAAAACAAATCCTTCCTCGCTTTCATTTGAAAATACTACCGCAAATAATGATCAGGCAATAGCCGATCTATTTTCGCAGTTTTTTAAGTTTTTGTTTATTATTGCTCTCCACAAAAAAGGTAGCAAATTGGATGCCAGCAATTATAGAGGAATCTCTAAGTTGTCGGCCAACCCTAAACTATTTGAAAACATTATCACCCCTCACTTACAGCACCGTTGCAGATCAGTTATTTTTCCATGTCAACATGGTTTTATTAAGCGAAGATCAACAACAACAAATCTTCCGGAGCTCTCTTCCTATTTTATATAGGGCTTCCATAATAATTTTCAGACAGATGTGATCTATACTGATTTCAGTAAAGCATTTGACTCTGTTAACCATTCTCTCCTCGTTAGAAAACTCGATTTTATGAATTTTCCAAGTGATGTTCTTAATTGGATCTCAAGTTATCTGAATGGCAGGACGCAAAAGGTCATCTTTAAGAATAATTTATCCAATGTTCTAAGGGTTACATCTGGCGTCCCGCAAGGAAGCCATTTGGGACCTTTATTGTTTACATTTTTTATAAATGACCTGCCCAAAGTCTTGACTAACTCCAGAGTGCTTATGTACGCGGATGACGTCAAGCTTTGCGTGCAATACAATGACGTTGCCTGACAGTCGGATTTACAAACAGATCTCAATAATTTTCAAACTTGGTGCCGAGTAAACTTATTAAACTTAAACGGCTCGAAATGCAAGCTAATGACATTCTCTCGTGTCCTTCCTAAGCTTGCTACTTACACGCTGAACTGCTGCTTTTTGGAAGGAACTAATTCTGTTGATGATTTGGGCGTCCGCTTGGACCCAAAACTTTACTTTATTGATCATATTTCGTCTATGGTGAATAGAGCCAGGGGTGTGCTTGGATTTATTAAACGGTGGTCGAAGGAATTCAATGACCCCTATGTTACTAAATCCTTATATACTTCTTTAGTTCGTCTTATCTTAGAATATGAATGTTGCGTTTGGAGCCCTCAGTACGGCTTTCATAGCAAACGCATCGAGTCGTTTCAAAAGAATTTGTTACTCTTCGCTCTACGCGGTTTAAATTGGGATGCAAACCAAAGATTACCTTCCTAGTCTAGTAGACTCCTATTAATAAACTTGCCGTCCTTAGCCAATCGTAGAACGATGCTAGGGATAACATTTATTTTTAACCTTATACATGGTGATGTGGAAAGTGCTGAATTAGCTTAATTTCCATGTACCATGTAGAACTACTAGATCCTATATTCCATTAGTGTTGCACCACTGTAGAACCTCCTTTGAACTGCATGAACCTTTTAGAGTGCTATGTGCAAATTATAATGATTTGTACACACTAATCTCTAACGTGTAAAATTAAAATCTTTAATACTAACACACTTTGTAAACATGCAAGCTAACAACCTGGCAGCACGCCGGTAGTCAATTTCCTTGTATTCTGTCCTATATTTTTTATCGCGTCTACTAACACCTAACCCAAACAGGCACGTGCCTGGTGTCATACGGGCCACTTGAATGTACTGACCTTAGTGCATCAACGTCCAAGATAAAACTTGTTGAGTGCTATAAATTGCATCGTTACTTATTCCATTATTAATTCTTTTCCCCTTAAATTGATGGGCGACACTTTCCTTGACCAACGACCATTTTGCACCGGAATCAAAACAAAACGAAACAGACTCACCGGATGCCTTTATCATTCCAGAGGGTGGAGTTACTGCACAGATATCCACACGCTTCTCAGAAATCCTTTCGTTTCCACCAGATCGGTCAATTTGAGCCATGTGGGCCATGGTTACAGACACAGCTATTTCTTCTAACATTCCATTTATCTTCCATTTAGCCAAAAGCATCGTGACAATCCGGCTGCCGTATTCAACCATACCAGCAGCAGTCTCAATTCCAACAAAACGCTGAAGAAACAGTTTCTGGAACTGCGCCCAAGTGATGCCGGCAAAGCATATCTTTGAAAGCCCCTGTGATGCGGTGCCTTCTAATGCCTTACTTAGTGCTATCACCAGATTGCTAGCTTGGGAGACGTTATCAGCAAATATGAGGTCCACCATGCTACAGCACGATGAGGGCTCCACTCCAGCAACGTCAGGGTTAAATTTTGGTAGGGTAATGTGTGCCGTTTTACCATCGGATTGTGGCGTCTTTGGAGTCTGCATGTTTTTAATTATTTCCATCAGGTTGCGATTTTGTAGTTCCAACGCTAACAAATGCTGCTGTCGCAGAAAGATCGTTGATTTCCATTTTCACTATGCAAGTTCTGTTCGTCCCGGTGGCACAATATAAACTGAACTCGCCACACATGTTCTAGGCTAATTCACAATTCTGGCAAATCATCATACCCTCTCTTTTCTAAGCCCCTACGAACAGACCTTACTCAGCAGAAGAGATCTCTTCTTCTGAACCGCTGTGCGTTCTAAGAACCGTTAGCGACGTCGTGTCGCCACGCCACAAAATGTAGGGTATTTAATTTTGTTAAATTAATAGAAAAGAGTTGCATGCATAAAATAAACGTATTTAAAACAGTATTATAACTAGAAGAACAAACAATGACTTTATGGTTTGATTTCGAAATTAAAAGTAGGATGGATTCAAATTAAAAGTAGATGATAACAAAAAAAAATTTTTTATTTAGTTGTTTGATATTATGGTTATATATGGCTTAATATTGAGTACAGCAACAACCCTTTACAATTTAACTCAAATAATTAATTTAAACAGAAATACCTTATTTCGACGAGTACCAACCTATGAATTTTGGGTGTGTTTTAGAACCTGGTCTATCATTTGTGGTAATATTTCCTTTTTTAGCTATTCTAACTTCGTAGACATTAACTCTCTGGAATTTTTTGTGTGCTACGAAACCACCCCACAAAATTCCACCCACTGTCCAATAAAGAAATTTCTAAGAGAAGGGGTGCTTGTCTTTCACTGCTTTGCGAAGAGGCAAGTAATGTTATGATTAACAAATAAAAACAAGCCAAAATACAAATAAATATATAAATTATGTAATAGTATGGCCAGTTAATACAAACGTATTTACCTGTATATATTAAAGAAACACTTCGACAACTTTTATTTATTATTCTTGTTGATTTTATGTTTTTTATGTTAAAAACAATTAAGTAATAACTGCTTTCATTTTATTCACCTATACATATTATATTTGCAGCTTTACATTCACAGATTTGCATTTTTCTTCTACATCAAACGATCGTTTGTATGGCACCTATATGACATAGTTGTCCGATTTTCATGAAATTTTACACAAAATTGTAGAGTATAATAAAATAATAAAATAATAATATTTTAAATTTGATCCAATTCTATTGAAAACTGAAAATGCTAAACATTTTTTTGTAAAAATTTTCCGATCATTCCTTTGGCAGCTATATGATATAGTCGTCCGATCCGGTCCGGTATACAGAAGACAACCTACAAAGTTTCATTCAGATAGCTTCAAAACTGAGAGATTAGTTTGCGTAGAAACGGACAGACGGAGAGAAGGACAGACGGACATGGCTAGATCGACTCGGCTGTTGATCCCGATCAAGAATATATATACTTTTTATGGTCGGAAGTGCCTCCTTCACTGCGTTGCAAACTTCTGACTGATATTATAATACCCTGCAAGGGTATAAAAACAAGCCTTTATAAATAAGAGAACTAAAAAAATAGTTTAAAAAAACCCGCTTTTATAAATAACCGAACTAAAAAGGAGAAAATAATTTATAATTACAAACAAATTTTTTAAATTCAGAGCAATAGTATATTATTATAAACAAGATCACTAAATTCAGATTTATAAGCGTGGGATGCATCTATAATCAATATTACAATTATTCTACGGACAACTATCTGTAAGGAGAGAATTATGAAAATATAGAAAATCCTACATCCCACGCTTTAAACTCTGAATTTAGTGATCTTGCTAATAATTATATACAACTAGCTGTACCCTGCCACGTTTCTCTGTGGCATACTGTGGTTGCACGCATAAGAAATAAGTCAAACAAAAAAGAATAATTTTCAAATTCATTTAATTCTGTAATACTTGTTGGTATACAATATTCTTCGTTTCTCCATTCTCCGCAATTTCACTTTCCCGGAAGCGCAACACAATCCTTTTGGATTGTTTTTGAATTTGAGAGCCTGACAGTATGTGCAGACCTGATGCATTCGGCCAATAACGACATTGCGATTCGAGCTATAATCAACAGTTGCATTATAGCGGAATGCAAGACGATCGTATTGCAGGTTTTGATCTACTGCAAGCTGTAAACGCGCTTCAGCTACCCTTGCCCTGTCGCGTTCATTATTTTGAGAGTGAATCAAATCGATTGCTGCAGAACGCGACTGCCTAACTCTCAATCGTTTTCTCTCAAGCCTATCTGCTAGTCTTTCTGCTGATTCCGCGTTGTGCATCTGCATTGCTCTGAGCCGCTCAGTCTCTCGGATGGAGGCCCGTTCTTCGTCAGTCATATTCGTAATCTTACGTCTTTTTGCTTCTGTATTGCGAGTACGACGACCCAAACTCGACTTCTTTGGTGGCATGACTTCGTTTCTTACTGAAACTGAACAAAAAAAAAATAAAATTTTAATCTCCAATTTCTTCTTTCAATATGTTGGGGATGTTTGACAGGAAATGCTTCGATTTAGCAGTAGATCTAGCGAATTTAGAGTGCAGAGGCTACGGTGGTGCTTCAAGTTGAGGCAATTTAACTTTCCCGGAAGCGCAACACAATCCTTTTGTTTCTTTTTTGAATTTGAGAGCCTGACAGTACCCTGCCACGTTTCTCTGTGGCAAAAAAAAAACAATTTTCAAATTCATTTAATTCTGTAATACTTGTTGGAAGCGCAACACAATAATTTTGTTTTTTTTTTAATTTAAGAGCCTGACAGTACCCTGCCACGTTTCTCTGTAGCATATTGTGGTTGCACGCATAAGAAATAAGTCAAACAATAAAGAATAATTTTCAAAATTTTTAAAATATTTGTTTTCTTTTCTTTAATCCTTATCAAAGTTTCATTGTAAATTCCTTCTGTCAATTCCATTGTCATGTCAGAATTTTCTAGACATATTGAAAGTTCAGCTGGCTGCCTGTAGAGGGCAGAGCAGTAGGGGCACGGGGAAACAGGAAAAAAACTAATATATTCGCAAGCGCAGATAAGCTATCAACATCAAAAGTAGACAATAACCGAGCTGGAACCTCAACGCATGTTGTGTCAAAATTTGGGCTTAAACGGTTCAGAACTTTTCAAGGCTATAGAGCATTTTTATATTTATTTATTTATTTATATAAAGCTAGCGGTTGGTTGTAAACTAAAGGCTAACATAGAATATTGAGCATTGGCTGCTGTGGCCTACCGCTCGATTAAATGTATACAGATTTTAGTATTATACAAAGGACTTAAAGGCTAGATTTTGTGGGTGAGGTTAGCTTTGTGGAGAAAGGAGTGGATTTTCATTGCGTTTTCTGTTGTTGGGTTTGCAAGGAGTTGGGTTGGGCTTGCGTGGGAGAAGGATGATGTTCTATGTTGGGAAAGTGTAGTGCAGTCGATTAATATGTGTTTTATATCTATTGTGGCATTATTGCATAAAGGGCAAGTGTTTTGTATTGTTCTATTAATATAGTGGGCGTTTGTGATTTGTGTGTGGCCTAGACGTAGTCTATTGATTATTATTTGTTGTTGTCTGCTAAGGTTTGTGGTTTTGAGGGAGTAGTTTGAAGGGGTGTTGAGTGCAATATGTTTGTACCAATGGTTGCATTGATTTTGCAGATCTTTTTCTAGTAGTAATTTTTGAGGTGTTGTGTGATATCTTTGGAGTTGAAGTTTTGGGTAAGAATGAGTGGATAATTGTAAGCTTCCTTGGCTGTTCTGTCCGCTCTCTCATTCCCTTTTATACCCATGTGGCTTGGGATCCAGATAAGAATAATTTTGGGGAAGAGTTTGGTTATTATGTTTCTGATTGTGCTGGGGTAAAAGGAGTGGTTGTTGGAGTTGGTTATGGCTCTTAAGGAAGATAGGGAATCAGAGCATATAGCGAACTTCCCTGAATTTTTCTTGCAGAATTGTACCGCTTCTAGTATGGCTATAGCTTCGCTTGTGAGGACAGAAGAGTAATAGGGTAGGAGTCCGGTTTTAATCGTGTTGTGGTCGTTGGTTATGCTAAAGCTAACAATGTCGTTAGTCTTTGAGCCGTCGGTGTAGAGGAATTGATGGTTGGGGAGGGAGTTTTTTATAGAATGGAAAAGTTGGTGGAAGGTTATAGGGGGTGTGGTGTTTTTGTTGTAGTGGGATAGGGATGTGTTTGTGGCTTTTATGATTATTTCTGGGTTGTATTTTTTGGATGGGTAGTTTTTAGCAGGGGAGAGATAGAGGGATAGGGATTTGCAGGAGTCAATTATTGTATCAATTGTGCTGGGGTATCTGTATTTTTTTTTTTTGGTTTGAGGAATTTGCCAATTGGGGAGTCATGCGAGTGGATCAGTTTAGTTGCTAGTTTGCTAGTGTGGTATTTTTGTCTGATTAGAATAGGGCTTATTTTGGATTCAGTCAGTAGATTATTTGTTGGTGTTGTTCTGAAGGCACCAAGCGCTGCTCTTATAGCTGTGTTTTGTGAGGATTTGAGTCGGTTAAGGATGGAGGTTGGAGCTTTCCCGTAGATGGGTAGACAGTAGTCTATTTTGGAGATGAGGAGGGAGTTTGTGATTTGGATGAGGGTGGCGGTGTTGCAATTGTATTTTTTGAGGAGAGGTGTTTAATGATGTTAGGGGGACGGGAGAGGGATGTTTTTAGGTTGTTTATGTGAGAATGCCAGTTGTACCGGTTGTTGATTGTCAGGCCAAGGATTTTTATGGAGTCGGTGGTAGGGATGTTAATTGAGCCAGTGACTATTTTTGCTGTGCAGTTTCTTTTTCGGCATATATGTAGGACTTGCCATTTCTCTAGAGAGAGGGAGGATCCAGAGGATGAGCACCATTCTCGGATATGTTGGAATAGGGTTGTAAAATTGATTTGGTGGTTTTTGTTCCGGTTGTGTTGGATAATAAGATGGAAGTCGTCGGCGTAGGCAGTGAACTTGACTGTTTTGAAAGGGAGATAATGTCGGTTAGGGAATTGTAGGCTATTAGGAAGAGGATGACTGAGATAGGGGAACCTTGTGGTATACCATTATCGAGGGGGAAGCTATGGGAGAGGCATGTGCCGTTTTTTATTATTATTTTCCGGTTGGACATGAAGTTGTGGACGTATCTTACAATGCGGGGGCCCAGTTTCCAATCCTCCAACTGACGGATGAGGGTGTGGATGCCAATTTTATCAAAGGCTTTAGCAAAGTCAAGAGATATTATTGTTAAGTGTTTTTTTAGAGACAAAGATCTGGTTGCAAGATGATCTACGTAAAGTAGACTATCTAGAACAGATTTTCTTTTGAAGCCGAATTGGTTGTTATGAATGAGTTTGTTTGTTAAAAAAAACCACCATAACCTTTTCGCTAGGATTTTGTCGAGAACTTTGGCCATGCAAGGGTTGAGTGAGATGGGGCGGTAGGAGTTGGGGTTGGTTTGGGGTTTATTGGGCTTGAGGATGGGTAGTACGAGGCTGATTTTATAGGATTGGGGGATGTGGGAGTCTAAAATATTGATGAAGTGGTGGAGGATTCGAAGCTTATAGGAGATGGGTGCATTTTTAATCATAGGATAAGAGATGCGGTCTAGGCCAGGTGTGTGTCCTTTTAGAGAGTTTATGGCTGCGTTAAGTTCAATAAGTGTAATGTTTTTTTCAATTTCGAGGGCTGTTGGGGATAAGGGGTAGGGACAGGGTGGTGTAAGGAGAATTTTGTTGGTGCGGAATTCGGTAGGGAAGTTGGAGTCCTTTGCCTCTTTTGACCATAGGTCTCCGAGTGTGTTGCCTATTTCGGTTGGATCTACAGAAGTTGTTTGAGTGGAGGGGTTGTGAATGCTATGTATGTGTTTGGAAGGGTATATTCCACAGAGTCGTTTAATGTTCGCCCACATTTTTGTTGGGTCGGAGTTTGGGTGGATTGCAGATGTGAATTTTAAGATGGAGGATTTTTTGGCTTCCCTAATGGATTTTCTGAAGATGGCGTTAGCTTTTTTGTATTCGATTATATTTTCAGTGCTGATGTTGTTTTTTAAAGTTCGCCATTTGAGGTTTCTATTTTTCTGTAGAGCTAGAGTTTTGTTCCACCAGGGAACAGTGTGTGGGAGGGAGTAGGTGGTGTTCTGGGGTATGGATAGGTGGGCAGATTGGATTAGGATTTTTTTAAGAGTAGCTTCTTCCTTGTTTGTGTTACTAGTGGGTTGATTATGAGTGGACTGATTGGAAATATGAGTATTAAAGAGGTCCCAATTGGCATTTTTCAGATTGAAGGAGGGTTTTGATGTGAGGTTCGGGGATGAATGTGTAGGGAACATTGAAATTAGAATATGAAAGTGATCACTACCGTGTAGATCATTGAGGACCTTCCAATAGATCTCTGGAGCGATATTGGCTGTGGCGAGAGAAAGGTCGATGTGTGTAAATGTGTTGTGTGTCGAATAGTGGGTTAGAGATTTGTCATTTAGTAATGTGTAGTCGGATCTGTCAAGGAATTTAGCTATTGTGTTGCCTCTGGAGTTGGATCTAGGGGAGCCCCAATAAGGATGCCAGCTGTTAAAATCCCCTAGTACGATAGTAGAGGGGGATGTAGGGGTTAGAACATTTTCTAAGTTTTTAATGCTGAATTGTTTGGTGGGGGAAATGTATGTGCATATGAGATCTATTTTTTTTTTTTAATTAATTGTGACGCAAGTGGCTTCAAAGTCTGGGTTGAGGGTTTTATTGGAGTGTGAGATGGAGTTATGCACCAATAGTGCTGCTCCTCCGAAAGCATTGGTGCTGTCACTGCAGTATAGGGAGAAGTTTATGGGGATTGGTAGGGAAGATGTATTGGTGAGGTGGGTTTCTTGGAGTGCTATGATTTGGGGGTGGTGGTGCTTAATGAGGATTTGTAATTCTGGGTAGTTGTTTCTGTAGCCTTTGATATTCCATTGTATAATATTTAACATGTTTTGGTTAGTTGTTTGATTTGTTTTTGATTAAAATGTGTCCATTTCCCCTGAGTCGCTAGATGCGTCAGAGTTATTTTTGGTGTTTGGTTTAGGTTTTTTAGCATCTTTTTACATGGAAGCAAGTAATCTTCTAGGTGTGTTTAGGGGTAGGATTTTTATGGATTTGTTTGTGGATTTAGTGGTTGTGGAGGGTGTAATCTTATTGGTTACGTTGTTACTGGAGCTAGGGTAGATGTCGGCGTATGATATAGGTGGTGATCTGGTTATTTCGTGGTTCCGGCTTAGCTGGGAATTTTGGTTTTTGATGACAGATGAGTAGGAGTGCGGTGTGTTATCTGAGGTGCGGGCCTTGAGGATTGCGTGGGCTGTTTTGTTGTCGCATTTGTGTGTCGTTTTTATGGCTTGAAGCTCTTGTTGCGTGAGGAATACTGGGCATTTTCTGCTAGAGGAGTTGTGTGGGCTTGTTTGTTGTTGCTTTTCGTTACAATTGATGCATTTCTGGGGTCTTGAGCATTTTTCGTTTGTAGATGGGTCTAGATGTTGCAGTGATTCGCAGTTGTAACAAATTTTGTTGTTATTGCAGAATTTGTTAAGGTGGCCGAATTTAAAGCAATTGTTACATCTTAGCGGCAAAGGGATATAGGTCCTGACCGCTGTTCTCTGGTAGCCAATCATGATGTAGTCGGGAAGGTTGTGTGTGTTAAAGGTGATAATAATGAGTCCAGTCTCTTTAAGAGAGCCGTTGTCTCGTTTTAATATCTTCCGTACGTCAGTTACTTGTTGTGCCGCTAGTTCTTGTATTATGGTGTTCTCTTCAATTCCTCTTAAGTCGTTGGAGTATATTACACCTTTGGTGCAGTTAAGAGAGCTGTGTAGTGTGACTGTGACGTTTATGGTAGGAGTGAAGGTTTTGAGCTGCATGAGTTTCAACGCTTGTACATTTGTTTTTGTTTTAATGAGCAGTGATCCGTTGCGGAGTTTCTTGCATTCTTCAATTTCTCCACCACAGGCAAAATCTATTTGTTTTTTAATGAGGAAAGGGTTGACGTTGTTGAGGTCAAGGCCGGGGTCAGATCTGGAGACAATTAGATATTTAGGTCCTGGGGATTTTAGGAGCTGTCCAGTTGATACAGCATTTGCTGGGTCGGGGTCGGGGGGGTCCCCCATCCCTACGACTTTGACTTGTACCGTTGGTAGTTTTTCAGTTCTCTTGCACTTGTACTTGCACTTGCACTTGTACTTGCACTTGCGGTTGTTGGTAGTTTTTGTAGGTTTTTACTTGTATTTATTATTTTATTTTTTCTGTTTAGAGTTTGGAGAAGTAGACGTCTGCTCTTGAGAGTAGAGGCAAAGCCAATGGCATTTTTATATATATACATAGATTGCTCTGAACTTAATAATTTTGTTTGTAATTATATATTTTCTTCTTTTTAGTTCGGTTATTTATAAAAGCGTGTTTATTTTAGTTTTTTTTTAACTATAACTTATTTTCAATTTTTTAGTGTGGGTACCAATAAACGCGTGTTTTTTTAATTTTCTAAACTATCAGTTATTTTTCGTATTTTAGTTCGCTTTTGTCAATAATCAACTTTTACGGACATGTTTATATGAAATATCTTACGAACTATTTCGTAATCTCATTATTTCATGATGCGCAGATCGCGCGCTAGCTCTGTCTCTCTTATTACTTATTGGACGTTCATGCACTACGGACAGTACATTCAAGTGGCCCGTATGACACCAGGCACGTGCCTGTTTGGGTTAGGTGTTAGTAGGCGCGATGGAAAATATAGCACAGAATACTAGGAAATTGACTACCGGTGTGCTGCCAGATTGTTAGCTTGCATGCTTACTAAGTAGTTAGCATTTAAGTATTTAATTTAAGAAGGGCATACACGTTAGAGATTAGTGTGTACAAATCATTATAATTTGCATATAACACTCTAAATGGTTCATGCAGTTCAAAGGAGGTTCTACCAAAGACCATACAATTTAGAAGATGCCTCACGACAATACATTCGTTGTGCAGTATGAGGCTAATTTTTTGATTCAAACGACAATGGCGCTCTCCCTGCTCTCACAACCCTGCAGTACCACGTGTCATCAATAGGCCTCTGTTATCAACATGTCATCAACGCGCCGACTGCGACTTCTACCGAGGCGACGCTCTGCCGACTGCGACTTCTACCGAATCGACCCTCTGCCGACTGCGACTTTTACTACGACGCTCTGCCCACGATACATTTACGGCAGTATTATAGACGGCATTCGTCGGCAGTACCATGACCGTTGAGAAATTTGTTGATGAAACATCGGTGTTTCATCGATGTGTCATCAACAAAACATCTATGAATTGATGATGAATTGTTGATGAATTTGTTGATGAATCATTGATTTATTGTTGATGAATTTTTATTGATGACAGCCTAGGACGTGACTATGCTAAATAAATCAACAGCTTGTAGGGGCTGTCATCGATGAAAAATCAACAGCACCTCCTTGACTGTTGATTAAACGTTGATTTTTTAATTTTTAAATATATATATATTAAATATTATCATTATTATAATGTATTTATTTATTATATATGTATTTAGAATTATTTAATTCAATTGACTAAGAAAAAACATAAGTATACTAGCTGTACCCTGCCACGTTTCTCTGTGGCATATTATGGTTAAGAGGACACTTCTAAATACATCAAGGTTCTGGCAAAATCATCTTTCTGGCATAAGGTGAAGAAGGCAGTCAGAGTTGTCGCCGGCGGATTCAGGACTCTTTCTTGCACATTTCTTTCTGTGAAATAGACACGTTGACCATTCTCCAAATGGACCGCCAAGTGAACTAAATCTGGATAGCGTTCATGAATGGGGAACGAAAAAATTCTCCATGCAGCCTCGTTGCTGCTTATGTATCTTCCAGCCTGGTATTGAGATATTTCATCGACAGCTCGTACTGCATTGTTGTCACCATTTTCTGCCTGAACACCAAAATCTGCCAAATCGCTGCCTTTCTTCACGTACTTGCAGATATATTTAATCGATTTCACGGAATTGCAATATTCTACGTTGATGTGCGCTTTGTATGATTTTGACAATAGTGGTGAGTATGGAACCACCCAACGATTGTCTACCTCAATATCACCAATTCTCATGTTTAAATTTGCCGAAGTCCCTCCATCTTCAGTTGACCGTCTCCCATACAGAGGATATCCATCGTCCCCTGTTACGGTGTTGGCTGTAAATGCTCGACGATATCGCTTGGAACACTTCCCGTCTACCATGCATGGTGAACATGGGTTGAGGGTACCAATTGGGCCATGGATCATGTTCTTGATGACAACTTCATGTAAATCCGTATCAACCTCGGCCCGTGGAATCTCAGCGCATATAACATCGTCGATTTCATCTGGAGTAATTTTGATAAAAATCATACAGCCAAATCAGTATGTGCGCATGCGGCAATCCTCTCTTCTGCCATTCTACTGAATACATCTAGCACCGCACAGATCCAAAAACTCCATGTTTCACAATGAAATCCATCAGTGACTTAAGCTTTTGTCAGAAAACACGGGCTGTGATGTCATGCCTATCCCTATACGATTGTCCAGGAAATAACAGCAGTACTATCTCGTCCCAAGCTGGATTGCATGTGAAGGTGATAAATAAGTCTGGACGGCCGTGGCAACGAACATATGCCATGGCATCTTGAGCATATTCCTGCGTGTGGCGTGGACTACCTATGTATGAGGATGGCAAAATCGTGAGCTTTCCAACGTTGGTTGTATTACGGTCATTCATCACAGCATCCCGCAAATGTATATATTCATCGGACCGAAGTTTCGTCTGATTCAATCGGAGGAACAGCAAACGTTCTGTTTCAATTTTTGCATACATATCGACAATGTACTGATGAAACAACTGACGACATTTCAATATATGATTGCAATCGGTCCTCCGAACCATTAACCTGTATGAGTAAAAGTTCATCGCGCTGCACTTTTTATTCGTTTCTACACCATTGACTGGATCTACCATCTTCACATTGAAATGGTATCCATCGGCACCATCCCAGAAGATTAGTGGATACTGCAAAGCATCGTAACAACGGTGAGTTTCTGCGACGTTTACCAATCGATCTTTTCGTCGATGGAGAACAATATCTCGAGGTTGAAACTGATCCCCGACTATGACAATTGCCACTTCGTCTATAGTGGGAGCATTATATCTCCTGATATGTTCTCCAGCAGGCGTTTTGTCTGCATGAATGACAATTTTATGGGTATCCGAAGGCATCATATCGATTGCTGTTTTGAATAAACGCACCAAATTGTTCCGTTCGTGAAAAAGTTTCTGTAGCTGCGAAATAATGTGCCTCTTCAGCGTATTTAGGTATTGATTCCATAGCGTGCATCTACTTAATTTCCATCATCACCAAGAAGAAGAAATTTGTGTTCGATGTCTGGGAACGGAAGCAGGGAACCGGCTTTATGATAGATTTGTCCTTTGATTTTAAAAGATGGCTTTAATGTGCAGTTATAATTTCCGCACCAAATGACGTCATTTGAAAGCAAGAGTTGTATTTCCTAATGTTCGACAGGAAATGCTTCGATTCTGCAGTAGATCCAGCGAATAGAGAGTGCAGAGGCTCTGGTGGTGTTTCAAGTTGAGGCAATTCCACTTTCCCGGAAGCGCAACACAATCCTTTTGGTTCGTTTTTGAATTTGAGAGCCTGACGGTATATGCAGACCTGATGCATTCGTCCAATAACGACATTCGATTCGAGCTGTAATCAATAGTTGGATTATATCTGAATGCAAGACGATTGTATTGCAGGTTTTGATCTTCTGCAAGCTGTAAACGCGCTTCAGCTACCCTTGCCCTATCGCGTTCATTATTTTGAGAGTGAATCAAATCGATTGCTGCGGAACGCGACTGCCTAACTCTCAATCGTTTTCTCTCAAGCCTATCTTCTCGTCTTTCTGCTGATTCCTCGTTACTTACTTACTTACTGAACCTGAACAAAAAAATAAAATTTTTTTCTCCAATTCCTTATTTCAATTTTTTTTGAATGTTTGACATTAAATGCTTTGATTCAGCTGGCTGCCTGTAGAGAGCGCAGAAGTAGGGGCACGGGGAAACGCGAAAAAAGTGATATATTCGCAAATGCAGATAAGCTATCAACATTAAAAGTAGACAATAACCGAGCTGGAACCTCAACGCATGTTGTCTAAAAATTTGGGCTTAAACGGTTCAGAACTTTTCAACTTTCTTCTTTCAATATGTTTTGAATGTTTGACAGGAAATGCTTTGATTCAGCTGGCTGCCTGTAGAGGGCGCAGCAATAGGGGCACGGGGAAACGCTAAAAAAATTGATATATTTGCAACCGCAGATAAAGTATCAACATAAAAAGTAGTCAATAACCGAGCTGGAACCTCAACGCATGTTGTGTAAAAATTTGGGCTTAAACGGTTCAGAACTTTTCAAGTCTATGAAGGATGTAGACACGAACAGAGCATTTTTATATATATAGATATAAATATAATATATATGTATTATAAATATATATATTATAAATACATATATATATATATATATATGCGGGACGCCAGATGGAACGCTTAGAACATTAGATAAATTATTCTTAAAGAGGACCTTTTGCGTCCTGCCATTCAGGTAACTTGGGATCCAATTAAGAAGATCACTTGGAAAATCCATTAAATCGAGGTTTCTCACGAGGAGAGAATGGTTAACAAAGTCAAATGCTTTACCGAAATCAGTATAAATCACATCTGTCTGAAAATTATTATGGAAGCCCTTTATAATATAGGAAGAGAGCTCCGGAAGATTTTTTGTTGTTGATCTTCGCTTAATAAAACCATGTAAAACCATCGTAGGAATAAGTCGGGTGTAAATACGAAGTGTTTGAATAAGTTGTTTGAAAAAACTGCGAAAGTAGATCGGCTTTTGCAAGATCATTATTTGCAGTATTTGTTTCAAATGAAAGCGAGGAAGGATTTGTTTTAGGCTTACGTTTAGTGTTAACAAAATAATAAAACTGTTTTGGGTCCTGAGAGAACTGGACCCTACAACGAGTTAAATAGTTTTTATAACGAGTTTTCGTAAAACTCTTGATATGCTCTTAGCGCTGGACGCCCAATTTAATAGCCTTACGCTGTTAAATGAGTCTCCTAGGCCCAAAAAAACTGCTATTGGTGGGCAGCATGTAGACGGACCCCAACTACCTGCAACGGGATCTCAGCAGCAGCCTACCTCGGCACAGCCCTCGACCTCAGCATTAATTCCAAGAGTGCTGAGATCGAGCGCTAGAAAAGATTCGGTACCCGAATGTGCAGAGGGAGTGGCCGTACCGCCGGTGATTTCTGTTTTGTCCCCTAGGGGGTCGCAAATATTGACCCCTCAAAGTCCCGTGTTTAACGATATATCTGCCCAGGGTGTTAAGCCCGGAATACCGGCCGACAATGGCACGGCAGATAACCAACCTGCCTTGCCAAATGCCCTTATATGTAGTGGTTTCACCGATGAGACATATTTTTATTTCGCGGCTCTCCCCTGATCAAACATCGGAAGAAGTTCTCGCCTCGGCGACACAAGAGCCGATAAAATAAAGATGGAAAAGTTTAAACTTTCTTACGCTAGGGATATTTCATCTTTCAAAATAAATGTCCCTAACGAGTTCTTTAACACTATTTGCTCTCCCAACTTCTGGCCAGAGTACATTGCTGTTAAGGAGTTCGAACCGAATAAAAAGATGAAGCGGCATGTAGGAATAACTCTTCCCATGCCTATTTCCTATCAGAATGCAAGAGGCTTACGTAGTAAGCTTCCTAACTTGTATTCTGATAGCCTTTCGTTTGCATCTCAGGTTATTGTGCTCACAGAAACCTGGTTAAAGTCGGAGATTCTGAGCTCCGAAGTTTTTCCAGCTGTGTTCATAGTATATCGGCTAGATCGCCCTATCAGACGCGGTGGTGGAGTTCTTATAGCGGTGAACTTCTCACTTACGTCAGAATTATTAACCTTCGAGCAATACAACGATGTTGAATTTCTCTGTTTTAAGCTATCTATCAAAGGAAGCTTCATTTTTATTACCTGTTTCTACATTCCTTCATTGTCGCAACTTCCTATTTATTTGAATCACTTTTTCGCTATTCAGATGGTTTCCAGTAAACTTTTGGATAGAGACCAGTTGGTAGTCCTAGGAGATTTTAATATCCCTGGTGCTATTTTCTGCTGCTAATTCCATAAACACTCTCCATACCTACACAACATGCCTTTATCGCTGGCTTTTTCGACATTTCGCTCTCTCAAGTCAATCATGTGCAAATTCCTTACAGCGCTTGCTCGATCTTTGTTTCGTCTCTGATCCTGCGAGAGTCAGTTTAGCAAGAGTGGCGCCTCTGACGCAGCCGGAAGATCCTTATCATCCAACTTTCGATGTGACCCTTGATATCGGGTGTGACGTACAGAATATTTCTGACCGTCCAGCCAATAAAGTCCTATGTTTTCGCAAAACGGACTTTGAACGGCTGAATAATTTTATAAACGAGTTCAATTGGTCCGATCTATACATGTGCACTGACATGGCAGTTGCCGTGGATATTTTTTACAGTGCCATGAATTCATTTTTTACTGCATGTGTTCCGTTATATAATCCGCCAAGCTCGAATAAACCGAGGCGGTTTACTAAAGAGTTAAGCCGACTTAAAAATAAAAAATCTAGACTATACGCTTAATTTAAGTTCACCGGTTCTCAATCTGCCCTTTCATCCTGTTTATCAGCTCGGTCAAACTTTACCGTGCTCAACGCACAATGTTATAAAAACTATTTATCTCGTTGTTGGGCCTAGTTCTCACAGGACCCAAAACAGTATTATAATTTTGTTAACACTAAACGTAAGCCTGAACAAATCCTTCCTCGCTTTCTTTTGAAAGTACAATCGCAAATAATGATCAGGCAATTGCCGATCTATTTTCGCAGTTTTTTCAAACAACTTATTCAAACTCTTCGTATTTACACCAGACTTATTCCTACGACATACCCAAGTCAAACTTAATTTTCTGTCCTAGCCTAAACGAAAGCTCTCTTCTTTTAGATCTTCATCGTGTCAAGCCAGTTTATTCGGTGGGTCCCGTCGGAATTCCTGGCTGTGGGCTCAGGTATTGTGCCGACGCCCTGTGCTATCCCCTTTTGAAATTGTTTACTTTGTCCTTAGAAACCTCCCACTATCCCATTATTTGGAAGGAATCGTTTATTATTCGTCTCCACAAAAAAGGTAGCAAATTGGATGCCAGCAATTATAGAGGAATCTCTAAGTTGTCGACCATTTGAAAACATTATCACCTCTCACTTACAGCACCTTTGTGTATAAGTTATTTCTCCATGCCAACTTGGTTTTATTAAGCGAAGACAACAACAACAAATCTTTTGGAGCTCTCTTCCTATGTTATAAAGGGCTTCCATAATAATTTTCAGACAGATGTGATTTATACTGATTTCGGTAAAGCATTTGACTCTATTAACCATTCTCTCCTCGTTAGAACCTCGATTTAATGGGTTTTCCAAGTGATCTTCTTAATTGGATCTCTAGTTATTTGAATGGCAGGACGCAAAAGGTCGTCTCTAAGAATAATTTTTCTAATGCTCTAAGGGTTACATCTGGCGTCCCGCAAGGAAGCCATTTGGGACCCTTATTGTTTACATTATTTATAAATGACCTGCCCAAAGTCTTGACTAACTCCAGAGTGCTTATGTACGCGAATGACGTCAAGCTTTGCGTGCGATCCAATGACGTTGCCTTCCAGTCGGATTTAAAAACAGATCTCAATAATTTTCAAACTTTGTGCCGTGTAAACCTATTAAACTTAAATGGCTCGAAATGAAAGGTGATGACTTTCTCTCGCGTCGTTCCTAAGCTTGCAACTTACACGCTAAACTGCTCTCGCACACGCTGCTCTAATAGACTCCTATTAATAAACTTACCGTCCTTAGCCAATCCGTAGATCGATGCTAGGAATAACCTTTATTTTCAACCTTATCCATGGTGATTTGGAAAATGCTGACTTGTTGAGTCAGCTTAATTTACACGTAATATGTAGAACTACCAGATCCTATATCCCATTAGTGGTGCGCCACTGAAGAACCTTCTTCGAACTGCATGAACCTTTAAGAGTGTTATATGCAAATTATAATGATTTATTCACACTAATCTCTGACGTATATACCCTTCTTAAATTAAAATCTTTAATACTAACACACTTAGTAAGCATGCAAGCTAACAACCTGGTAGCACGCCGGTAGTCAATTTCCTCGTGTTCTGGCCTATATTTTCCATCGCGCCTACTAACACCTAACCCAAACAGGCACGTGCCTGGTGTACTGACCGTAGTGCATCAACGTCCAATAAAATGTCTTTTTTTACATGCCGCCTGCATCGCGGCGTCGTTTTGCCGCATAACCCATTAATACACGTAAAGTCTGTGATTTTGATGATTACCCTGCAGTACTAAAGGAAACTCATCAACAATTCATCATCGTACCGACTGCGACTTCCACCGAGACGACGATGGCAATCGTGCCAAAACCGAATCTCTCGTGCTCTCATTTGGTCTCGGTCGACGAAACGTTGATTAAACCTTTCTGTATTCTGGGAGAGGCAGGATTTTGGTCCAAGGGACCGGAATGTGGGTCAGGATAGGAAGAATAAGGGGAAATGGGTCGGCCCGTCACCTGGCTAGCGACGCCTGCCCAACTGGCGACCATATGCGGAGCGGCTTCGGGCACAGCCACTCATCCGGTGGTGTGTTCCCTCGGCCAGGGAGGGAGGACTCGCTCAGGTTGAGGTTTGGCCGGCCGCGGTGTCGGGTACCGACCGTTTCTCAACCCGGCCAACGCGCGGCCCGCGTCCCCGACCCCGTCACCTGGGTATCGGAGTTGCAGGACTCGCCTAGGTGGAAGGACACCTCCGGGCATATGCATGGCGACCACGTCACCCGTGTGCCGCCCGCTCCACCCGGAGAGGAACCCTTTTTGGTCGCGGCCCCATCAACCGTGGGTCGCTTCCCTTCCCCTCTCCTACCACCCGGCTTGTCGGCCGCAGCGGTCACGGCCCCGTCCACCGTGAGCCGTTTCCTCCTTGGCCGACAAGCCGGGTGGTAGGAGAGGGGAAGGGAAGGGAAGCCTAACTGGACAAAACACACACAGTTGTTGCAATCACAAATCTACCCCTACTCCTTCCTCACACACATGAGTCCTGCCAGGGGGATCGGCGCGAAGGCCCAGCTCATCCGCTTCTCGTCGTTCGTCATGGGGCTGCCTATCCACGGCGGCAGACCCCATGGGTGGTATCGTCGGTGGGCGCCGGCCGAATCGTCGTCCTGAGCCTTGTGGATCGTCATTGGGCCGCCTATCCATGGCAGCGGACCCCATAGGTGGTAACGTCGGTGGTCACCGGCCGCATCGTCGTTTTGAGCCCGGCTCTGAAAGGCACGTCTGTGCTCTTCGAGTATTGAAAACCGACTCCCGGAGGCACGTCTGCCCTTCTGGGCTGTAGAGTTCTATCGTGGTGTGTATGGGGCGGTGAGTTGGAGGTCCATTCCCATGGATTTGCAGAAAGCCCGGAAGGTTTTGCTTGTGTACTGAGTCCCGTTGTCACAAACCAGAGTCTTCGGGATTCAGAAACGGCTGAGTAAACTTTCGCTGAAAGCTCGCTCAAAGTATGGTACAGTGGCTCGTCGCAAGGAGATTAGCTCGAAACATTTGCTGACCGAATCCAAAAACACAAGAAGAACTGTGTTCCCTTGTTTGGACCGCGGGAGAGATCCCACAAAGTCGTCGCACGTCCCACGTCAACCTGGCGGGTGAACATAGTTCCCTGATACTCGAGGTCCTTGCCGTTTTCCGGCGTCTGGTTCCTGCAGCAATTGACGGTTCTAGTGCCATGTCGGCCACAATCCCAGCAGAACATTATTCTGGGGTTGCGATATTCCCTGGAGGCGTGTCCCTCCTGTCCGCAGTGGCGGCAGGCAGTATGTACGTTGATAAGCCCTGTGGGCGGAGATGACTTAGGCTTGTTGCTCTGGTTCACTGGTGGAGTCCGGCGTATGACGTCAGCTGGAGAGATTCGTTGTCGTGGCTGCTATGACGCGCTGACATTTGTCGTGTAGCTCGCGTTCATCTTGTTCGTTGATGTTGTTCGTTACATTTGCTCTGAAGAAGAAGAGCGTATTTTCCAATTAGGAAATTTTTGGCTATCTGTTGCGGAGCTCAAGCAGACTTTCCGTTTCCGTGGGGGGTCTTTTTAAATCAAGACCTGGTAGAGCATAGACGTGTCTAGTGCTCATAATTGTCCATAAATTAGACAGTGTCAGTGACTCGCGATTATCGAAAACCAACCTAAAAGCTCATACTGAAGTGAGTATAGGAATGCCAAAGTGTAGGCACAGTAAATAACCCCTTTTGTTGTCCAGGGCAGGAAGGTGTTAAAAGTGGAGGCAGCCAGGCAGTGGAAATTCACGACCAGGGCCAAAAGGCGAGAAGGCCTTTCTCCGAAGGGAGACGACTTTATATCAGTGCCAGGGCTCGGCCAGCTGGTAAACATTTTAATGTCGTGTTCGTTTTATCCAGTGCTGACTGTGTGAACTTAAAAAAATTACAGATTGGGCCCTGCAGCAAGGAATCTAAAACGCCAAAGAAGGGGCACCCCTAAGCAAGAGGGCATGAAGTAAAGGGGAGTTGCACCAACACCTGAGGAGCAGCGCTGAGCAACGGCTGACCAACAGCGCGGATGCGCAACTGATTTGCTGGCCAGTGGCGCCGCCCAGAGAGGCGATTTTTTTGCTGTGCGAGAACCTAGGTTATGTGACCAGCGCAATAACCCCTAGTGACCTCTAGTGACCCCAACCATGCGGGTTAGCCTCCATATTGGCTAGTGAAAATTTTAACCTCTATTAGTGAGGATCTGTGCTAGTGCCAGACGTTCATTAAATGGGTTTTAACCCTCTAAAGCCTATTTTGCCTTATTGGTTTTCCCGATTTTGTTGTGCTCAATTTGCGCTTAAATACTTGTCTAAATTTTGACACAAACTGCTGCTAACTTGTGCTTCAATTATTGAAATTGTTTGACCTTTAAAAGCCTTCTTACTTGCACTCGCCTAAACCAAAATGAATGAAACCACACAAATTCTATGAATATTATGCTGAATTTGATACAATATTCTTTAAATCTTAAACTTAACGATTTTATAAATTTATAAATTATGTAACTTTAAAAAAATTTAAAAATACTATATTATTCAAAATATTTAATTTAAAATTAGGAAATGAATTCTTTTGTTGCGTAGGAGTAGGAAAAAAAAAATTAATAATGAAGAATGAATTAAACCCAGGTTACAGCCAGGGGCTTTCGAACTATGACCTTTTTCCAGCTATTCTTCGAGGGAGATCGATCTTTCGCCGATGGAAAAGATGAGTGAGTTGTACAAAAAAAAACGGTGTAGTTTCGAATAAAAATATATAATGAATTTAAAAGAAAAATCCAAGAAAACGAGAAAACAAAAAAAAAAATTGAAACGAAACAAAACGAATTCAAAACAAACAAATCAAATTTGCCATGCACTAAATAAAAATGACCTACTTAACCTACCGCAACAATTGAAATTAGAAAATTAAAACGCACAGAAAAAAAAAATGAAGTTACTCCATTCTATTATTTAAAATTTTAAAGTTAAAAGAACATTTAAAGATGAAATTTAAATTGAATTCAAACTGAAAGAGCATGCATGAATATATATTTCTTAAATTTTATAATTTCTTATTGCACATAAACACATATACACTTCTTTTATAAGTTATATTTTTACCTCATACTCGTACATTATGTTAGCTTTAAGTAATATAATCACATTAAACTTGTACTAATAATCCGAAATTATGGAAGCCTAAACACTCATAAATACCGACTCGCAGGATGACTCCACGGTCGTAGGGGTCAAAAGGGATCACCAGAGCCATGCTCTTGCGGCAGGTGATCTTAGGTTGGGTGGGCACAAAGCGAGCACAACAACATCCGTGTCTCTGCAATGTAGAGATTTTCTCTCTGTCTTCTCTTCTCTCTACTTCCGCATTTCTTCTGTCTTCTTTAGATGGTGTGAATTTTGTTTATCATTTCTTCCGGTTTAGTTCTAGCTTTTAATTTTGTCGCAGCACGCTCAATTACTAGTCTTTTTAATAGTAATGTGTAGTCGTTGTCAGAGATCTGGGTGAGCAAGACCTCCACCCCAAAGCCGACGAGCTAGAGCCGGAATTTAAAGCGTGCCCTAGCAGCCCAGATCCTCGCCAACCCCCGACGAACTATATGGTTGCACACTACAGTAGTTAACGCGTAGTTGTGTTAACTCGGCCAAAGTCCTGAAATCCTGTCGAAGTGTGAACATATGTGTTTCGGGAAGCATATTCTCGTTGACGAGTTCAAGTTCCTGTTCTGCTGTGAATCCTGAGCGTTGCATTTGGAGTCGTAGGTCCACCGGATACTCCTTGAATGGCTCATTGATCCGTTCCAAGAATTCTCGGCGCACCTGGGTTCAGGTCCTGCCTTGGAGATCGCTGGTACGGAACCAGTTCTCCGCTCACCCTGATAGCAAGACGATGAGTGCGTGGGACAGGTCCGTTAGGTATCCGTCCGTTCCTCCTGGTGCTTTATGAAACTAAGCGCGTCTGAGGAGCTGAAAAACAATAGTCCCCACTTGGTGTTGGCACCGGGGCCGGCCCAACCTCAACCCGACCAAGGCGCTACCCACGTCTCCAGGACTCGCCTGGGGGAAGGACACCTCCGAACATAGGCATAGCGTCACTCGTGTGCCACCCGCTACGCCCGGAAGGGAATACTGATAGGTTGCGGCCCCGTCAACCGTGGGTCGCTTTCACACAGGGGTTAGGAATGACTTCCTTGGCCGCTGCGGTCACAGGCCCGTCAACCGTGAGCGGTTCCCGCCTTGGCCGACAAGCCGGTTGGTAGGATAAGGAAAGGGAAGGGAACCTTTCAGCAAAATACGGCTATAGAACTGCTGAGAGACGGATGTTGCCATTAATCCTGAGTTGGGCTTCAACTGTTCACAAGATGCAAGGTTCTGTAGTTGACATTGTACAGTGTACAGTGCGAGACATTGCACAGTTTACAGTGCCCTTAGAATAATTGTAACATTATGTCTCTGAATTTAGTGATCTTATTTCTGATTATATACTATTGCTCTGAATTTAATAATTTTCTTTGTAATTATAAATTATTTTCTTCTTTTTAGTTTGGTTATTTATAAAAGCGTGTTTTTTTTTAGTTTTTTAAACTATTGTAGTATGCACTCATATTGAATACCCACTGTACCAAGAGTACTTTACGGGTACACACTGTACACACTTTGTTGCAGTGTTTACATAATTTAAAGTCCCGGTCATAAACCTAAGTGGCCGAAATATGAAACGATCATCGTACATTGGCCGCACACAGGCTGTGCTAGTGTCAGCATAGACGCAACACGAGCGGACCTCATGTATGTATGTATGTGCATATATCTCCGCGCTCAGCTTTAGAGAGCATAGCTATGTATTTAAGAATATAAAACCGTCTCTCCGCTGCCGCTGTTGGCAGCGCAGCTACGAGACTTAGATTTCTTTAGCTGTTAAAACATATTGATAAGTGGAGATATCCAATCAAGCTCGGAGCAGCAACAACGGCTGCTCCGGAATTAAAAAACTAAAATAAAATAAAAGAACAAACACAACTATAAACTGAATGAATCTTATTCATTGTGGATTTGGATCGGGAGATAATATTAATTTTACACTATTATTTATTATATATAAATATAAATATACATATATATATGATTAAAATTTAATACTCTCCAAGGGTATACATAGATATGTATACACTGATTAGAAAATGAAAACCTTGACTTAAATGTAAGTGAGCATACATACATACTTATGTATTTACCCTGCAGTACCAGTAGCTATGACTGTTGCTATCATAAATAATCATTCATCAACAATTCATCGATGATGACAGCCTAGGGCATGCCCATGTTAAATTCAACAGTTTGTATGGCCTGTCATCGATGAATCATCAACAGCACCCCCTTGACTGTTGATGAAACGTTCATGAATTACTGATGACTGGTACCTCAGGGTACTTACATAAGTAAGTATGTGAGTACGTTCTCTTCATAGTTGAAAAATAATGTCATAAATTTACCATAAATCTATTATTTTCAAGTTTACAATTAATTAATTAATTATACAATTAGTTTTTAATTATTATAATTTTATAAATTTGCAAACATACTGAAACAAATAAAAATGTTTTAATACAATATGGAATTCAATAATAATTTCTGGTCGGTCAAAAATGCCTTTTGGGAAATATATTGTCTGAAGAAAAAACTTAAATTAAAATAAGTAGTAAGTATAGTTAGATATCTTAAATAATTTGTCCCCCAATGCAAGCGCTAGCCGCTAAGTATTGCTGTGACGTCATAAGTAAGTGAGCCGCCGCTTCGGCGCACTGGCTGTGGTTGTCCGAAATCTATAAAAAAGACTATGCATGCTGAAATTTGCACACCCATACAAATGTGTGAGCGCTTGTACACATATACACATATGCACAGAAACGAGAGCACAGCGCACTATGTGGAATTTGACCCGTTTTCTTGGCCAAAATTAAAATGTTTGAAATTAACAAAATTTTTTACTGCAGGTTTCTTATATAATAATGGTTATGACTATAGGAAGGTATTTTAGAAAAGTGGGCGTGTCAACGCCCCCCTCCGCCCACAGAAATCGAAAAAAAAAATCGAATATTTAAAGCAATTTTCAAGTTAGAGACCCCAATTTTGGAACACAGGATGAATTTCTTATTTTAAATGTATCCTGCAAATTTGGTTCAGATCGGAAAATAAATATAGAAGTTATTCAAGAAGAACATTTTTTTTGGTTTTATTATTCTACATATTAATTATTAACTTCATCATTGTCATCAATTTCATTATTATTATAAAAAAAAAATGCATTGTCGTCTTCCCTAACGTCGATATCAGTTTTAACGGTTAAGAAAACCTTATATTCTGCGGAGTTTGATTGTTCCACAATAAATTTCCGGAGGAATTGAACCTCCCTTGCAAACGCCACACTACTTGCAGTTCTGCATTTTTGACCAAGAAGTTGCTTCCTAATAATTCGAATTAAGCAGAAAACCGCAAAAAACGCACAATGAGCCTATATATTTTGAATTCAGAATAGACAAACCTACAATATGTATATGGACACTCACTGATACAATTTGAACCTTTTTTTAAAACCCTTTGGAAAGTTCAACTTTCTTTCCAAAAGTACAAATTTTTAGAAAAATACGAATGAAACACGAAACATATTATTATCAACACATAGTAATAACCTGAATAATTAATATTCAGTTTGAATTTGGTTATTTATTGATTTTATGTCAGAGATATGCCAATTTGAAACTGCACCTCAAAGTCAACCTTTAAAACAGCCCGTGGTGTTCGCTTGCAACAGCTGAATTTAACAGCTGTTATTTTAACATTGAACTGTTAAGTTAACATTTTTGGTATGTAACATAGTAGTTTGATCATTTCTTAACATGGTATCATTGATAATACTGAAATTTGAATACTAGCGAAAAATGAGTTTTGGCCACGAAAATGGGTCAAATTCCACATAGTGCAGCGCAAAGAAACGCACCTCTGCTCATCGTTCCACGGTCGATCTGCCACTGAGAAGTGAACTCTTGTTGTGCTCGGTTTCGAACGAATGCTGCGAACTCGAAAAAGCAAAACGCACTCCGGGGTTCTAGACATATCGTTCGTTCGGTTCCAGGCTCAGCCGTTCTTGTGATAGTACTTTTTGGTACTGTTTGACTACTCTATGTATTTCTTGCTTAGTGATAAAAGTGAACGGACAAAGTATGACTTAGTATCGGCGCGGACAAGACGGACCTAATTTCCTTTGACAAGAAAAATGAGGTGCCACTATGGATCCTCAAAAAAAAAAAATAAATAAATAAACACAACCCTGCTGACGCCGAAAACATAAGTCAAATACTTCGTCACTGTACATCCCAGCAACCTGGCATATAAACACCACGTTTTAGAGAGTGTAAAAAAATCCACAATATCGCTATACGCATCCAAGAAGATGCTTAGTTTTTCGCCCTCTCTAATGCTCTGGATCTATATATCGGTGGTGAGTCCGACTCTGCTGCGAAAACTCCAGTGTGGTGTCAAGTCAGGGAAAAGAAGAATATTGATTGGAATTCTTACAGATCACTACCTGACTGCGGCACATGTAGTCAACATAGGCATTATCCACAAACGAAACCTGTAATTATCTCATATGCACACTCATACAAATTTTTACCTAAACAAACCAAATCAGGAAAAATGTCATTAGATTTAAGAAAACATTTTAAATTAACCCTTAAAAATTTTATTTACATAATACTGGACGTTGATGCACTACGGTCAGAACATTCAAGAGGCCAGTATGACACCAGGCACGTGCCTGTTTGGGTAAGGTGTTAGTAGGCGCGATGGAAAATATAGGACAGAAAACGAGGAAATTGACTACCGGCGTGCTGCCAGATTGTTAGCTTGCATGCTTACTAAGTGCGTTAGTATTAAAGATTTTTATTTGGGAAGGGTATCTACGTTAGAGATTAGTTAGTACAAATCATTATAATTTGCACATAACACTCTAAAATGTTCATGAAGTTCAACAGAGGTTCTACAGTGGCGCAACACTAATGGGATATAGGATCTAGTAGTTCTACATGGTACGTGGAAATTAAGCTGACTCAACAAGTCAGCACTTTCAACATCACCATGTATAAGGTTAAAAATAAAGGTTATCCCTAGCATCGTTCTACGATTGGCTAAGGACGGCAAGTTTATTAATAGGAGTCTACTAGAGTAGGAAGGTAATCTTTGGTTTGCATCCCAATTTAAACCGCGTAGAGCGAAGAGTAAAAAGCGCTTTTGAAACGACTCGATGCGTTTGCTATTGACGCCGCACTGAGGGCACCAAACGCAGCATCAATATTCTAAGATAGGACGAACTAAAGAAGTATATAAGGATTTAGTAACACAGGGGTCATTGAATTCCTTCGACCACCGTTTAATAAATCCAAGCACACCACTGGCTCTATTCACCATAGACGAAATATGATCAATAAAGTCAAGTTTTGGGTCCAAGCAGACGCCCAAATCATCAACAGAATTAATTCTTTCAAAAAAGAGCAGCAGTTCAGCGTGTAAGTAGAAAGCTTAGGAACGACACGAGAGAATGTCATTAGCTTGCATTTCGAGCCATTTAAGTTTAATAAGTTTACACGGCACCAAGTTTGAAAATTATTAAGATCTGTTTGTAAATCCGACTGGAAGGCAACGTCATTGTATTGCACGCAAAGCTTGACGTCATCCGCGTTCATAAGCACTCTGGAGTTAGTCAAAACTTTGGGCAGGTCATTTATAAGTAATGTAAACAATAAGGGTCCCAAATGGCTTCCTTGCGGGACGCCAGATGTAACCCTTAGAACATTGGATAAAATATTCTTAAAGATGACCTTTTGCGTCCTGCCATTCAGATAACTTGAGATCCAATTAAGAACATCACTTGGAAAATTCATAAAATCGAGTTTTCTAACGAGGAGAGAATGGTTAACAGAGTCAAATGCTTTACTGAAATCAGTATAGATTACATCTGTCTGACAATTATTATGGAAGCCCTTTATAATATAGGAAGAGAGCTCCGAAAGATTTGTTGTTATTGATCTTCGCTTAATAAAACCATGTTGACATGGAGAAATAACTGATCTGCAACGGTGCTGTAAGTGAGGGGTGATAATGTTTTCAAATAATTTAGGGATGGCCGACAACTTAGAGATTCCTCTATAATTGCTGGCATCCAATTTGCTACCTTTTTTGTGAAGAGGAATAATAAACGATTCCTTCCAAATAATGGGAATGTGGGAGGTTTCCAAGGACAAGGTAAACAATTTCAGAAGGGGATAGCACAGGGCGTCGGCACAATACCTAAAGCACACAGCCAGGAATTCCGTCGGGACCTGGCGAATAAACTGGCTTGCCACGATGAAGACCTAAAAGGAGAGAGCTTTCTTTTAGGCTTTGGATATGTCGTAGGAATAAGTCTGGTGTAAATACGAAGGACTTGAATAAGTTTTTTTAAAAAACTGCGAAAATAGATCGGCTATTGCCTGATCATTATTTGCGGTAGTATTTTCAAATGAAAGCGAGGAAGGTTTTGTTTTTGGCTTACGTTTAGTGTTAACGAAATTATAAAACTGTTTTGGGTCCTGTGAGAACTGGGCCCTACAACGAGTTAAATAATTTGTATAACACTGCGCGTTCAGCACGGTAAAGTTTGACCGAGCTGATAAATAAGATGAAAGGGCAGATTGAGAACCGGTGAATTTAAATTTAGCATACAGTCCAGATTTTTTAGTCTGAAGTCGGCTTAACTCTGTAGTAAGCCGCCTCGGTTTATTCGAGCTTGGCGGATAATATAACGGAACACATTCAGTAAAAAATGAATTCATGGCACTGTAAAAAATATCCACGGCAACTGCCATATCAGTGCACATGTATAGATCGGACCAATTGAACTCGTTTATAAAATTATACAGCCGTTCAAAGTCCGTTTTGCGAAAACATAGAACTTTATTGGCTGGACGGTCAGAAATATTCTGTACGTCACACCCGATATCAAGGGTCACATCGAAGGCTGGATGATAAGGATCTTCGGGCTGCGTCAGAGGCGCCACCCTTGCTAAACTGACTCTCGTAGGATCAGAAACGAAGCAAAGATCAAGAAAGCACTGTAAGGAATTTTGCACATGGTTGACTTGAGACAGCGAAATGTCAAACAAGCCAGCGATAAAGTCATGTTGGGTAGGTGTATGAAGAGTATTGGTGGAATTATTTGAGCACCAAATAGCACCAGGGATATTAAAATCTCCTAGGACTACCAACTGGTCTCTATCCAAAAGTCTACTGGAAACCATCTGTATAGCGGAAAGGCGATTCCAATAAATAGGAAGTTCCGACAATGGAGGTATGTAGGAAAAAAAAAAAATGGAGCTACTTTTCATAGATAGTTTCACACAGAGGAATTCAATATCGTTGCATTCCTTGAAGGTTAATAATTCTGAGGTGAGTGAGCAGTCCACCGCTATAAGTACTCCACCCCCGCGTCTGATAGGGCGATCTAGCCGATATACCGTGAACACAGCTGGAAAAACTTCGGAGCTCAGAATCTCCGGCTTTAACCAGGTTCTTGTGAGCACAATCACCTGAGATGCAAACGAAAGGGTATCAGAATACAAGTTAGGAAGCTTACTACGTAAGCCTCTTGCATTCTGATAGGAAATACCTAGGGAGTAGGTTAGTTTTTTGGGTCGGGATTGGAAGACGTAGAAGGCGCAGTGGTATGATGTCGTCAAGCTTTGCGTGCGAAGGCAAGCTAATGACATTCTCCCGTGTTGTTCCTAAGCTTGTGACTTACAAAAACTTGAAATTCTCATATCCTACCATAGTGGCGTATAGTATGTAATTTGAATAATTTATTTATTATCTAAGATCATAAATCTAACACCTGAACATGTTTTGATTTTAAATATAAAAAAAATCTGACAATTAAGTTGAGCTTGAGTTAAATGGCGTCTAACCATGTCCAAAAGCATGTACTAAGTCGAAATCTTATTACAAAATTAATTAAATGATACATAAATATTCAATGCTTTGTGTATCATGATGGACGAACTCTAAGTGCAGAAATAATCATATATCCACTAATATCGGAGCACTGAAATGATATTATCTGTAATATCGCCCTCTTATTGGTTATTGTTTTAATACAGAACAGTGTAATATAATTGTCTTAATAACCTTTGTTGCTTGACGATTATGTATTAATCACTAAATATCTGTATTACTTACCCGATATTGGCCTAAGTTGTCAACCACACAAGTAAATGATATGTCCCTTCCTTGGGGTACTGTTATGTTTGTTAAGTGTGCTAAAAATTCTGGACCGATATCATCCGGATCACCGTGACCTTAAATGAAATAAATTGACCCAAATTATATTGTAGAGTAATAGAATAAAATTAGAGGGTAAAAAGGCAACACTGTATATGGAAAAGTTTCGCAAAATCGGAAAATATCTGAATCTTTTGAGTTGTTGAAAGGCAAAGGTTAATTTTTATATTCTTGCAGGGTTATATAATATCGGTCACAAGTTTGCAACTTAGTGAAGGAGTCATCTCCGACCAAACAAAAGTATATATATTCTTGATTGCATCAACGACCGAGCCGATATAGACATATCCGTATATAGTCGGAGGTGCCTCCGTTACTGCGTTGCAAACTTCTGACTGAAATTATATTACCCTGCAAGGGTATAAAAACTATAACAAACGGACAGACGGACATGGGACAAGCATTCGGACAAAATGAATTATTAGTAAATAATTAGAGTATAAGACGAACACACAAATTAATAGTCTGTAAAAAATCAAGTATCTTAGAACATATAATATATATACTTGCAAACACAAAGAATGGAGAATAAAACAAGAAAGGAAGATAACTTCGGCACGCCGAAGTTTATATACCCTTGCAGATAGAACTTCTATGAATAGGAATCCATACAATGTAAATTATATATATTTGTGTTAAAAAACAATGAAGTAATACCTGCTTTCATTTCATTCACCTATACATATTGTATTGCAGTTTTACATTCACAGATTTGCATTTATCGTCTACATCAAACGATCGTTTGTATGGCACCTATATGATATAGTCGTCCGATTTTCATGAAATTTGACACACAATTTAAGACTAAAATAAAATGGCTATTTCTCAAATTTGATGAAAATCAGCTGAAAACTGAAAAAGTTATAAATTTAGTTGTATTAATTTCTCGATCGTTCCTATGGGAGCTATAGTAGTCCGATTTTCATAAAATTTTAAGCAAAATTTAGAGTATAGTAAAATGGCTATATCTCAAATTTAATTCAATTCTATTGAAAACTGAAAAAGTTAAAATTTTGTTTGTAAAAATTTTCCGATTATTTCTATGGCAGCTATATGATATAGTCGTCCGATCCGGCCCGTTCCGACATATATACGAGTGAGAGTATATAGAGGGCTAACTACAAAGTTTCATTCAGATAGCTTCAAAACTGAGAGACTAGTTTGCGTAGAAACGGACAGACGGACAGAAGGACAGACGGACAGACGGACATGGCTAGATCGACTCGGCTGTTGATCCTGATCAAGAATATATATACTTTATATAGTCGGAGGTGCCTCCGTTACTGCGTTGCAAACTTCTGACTGAAATTATATTACCCTGCAAGGGTATAAAAACTATAACAAACGGACAGACGGACATGGCTAGATCGACTCGGCTGTCGATCCTGATCAAGAATATATATACTTTATATAGTCGGAGGTGCCTCCTTCATTGCGTTGCAAACTTCTGACTGAAATTATAATACCCTGCAAGGGTATAACAATCTACCTATCATTATTGATGGCTTGATATAATGCCTTATAGGCGATCTGGCTGGAAGCGCTTTTTGAGAACCATGAGTACGTTTCGCTTACAATGAACTCTAGCGGCTGTCGCAATGTTTCCCTACAAGTTGCGTTTACTGTCAGTTGCACCGAATGGCAGACGCACTTAATTAAAATTAAGGACGGCGCAAGCTTTTTAAGCTCAACGTATACACTTTTTTTTACCCACCATGACATTTGCGTTGTCCGTGCCAATTCCAATCAAGTTTTTGATGGGAATCTTGCGCTTGTTAAGTTCTTCTAGTACACAATTAGCAATGGTGATTGCGTCCCCACTTTCAATTGGAATCAACGACAAAAAAGTATTATTGGGGCACCCAGGTATCTAGTTCTTTCCTGCCTAGTTCCGGATATCTGCTCATGAATTTGTTTTCTAGACTTAAGAAAAATCCCCCAAAACAATAATCTCCCTTAAACCAAGAAAATTTTTCTAAAATTAAGAAAGGATTTTTATATATTTAGGGAAAGGCAAGACAAGTCAAGACAAGTCACCAAGTCACTGTCATCTTTCCAATTGAACGGACGTGTTATTTCTTGCGCTCTCGTTTTGTGTTAAAGTTTGAAAATAACGACCGGGGTTAACTTAAATTTTATATTTTGTGTTAATAACTTCCCGTTCACTTCGCGTGTGCATGCAGCTATTCTTATTTGTGTTATATATGGTTTTAATTTCCAATTTAGTTGTGCTGCCAGTACTAGCTTTTGCATATTTTGCATTTCTTTTGGCGCCTTCTTCGTTTAGCTTTTGTTTGCGCCGTCGCAACAGCTAAATGTTTTTGCTATTTATCTCCCACGCTCTCCCACTCTCTCGCTTTCGCTGTGCCGCTGCACTTCTTATCTTATCTGATCTCCCACGCTCTCCCGCTCTCTCGCTCTCGTTGTGATCCTTCACTTCTTATCTTCATAGCTCTGTTGATTTATTCTTCTTTCTTTTCAAGTTCAACTACATTGGAAAGTCTTTAAAATGTCCGTACATATTGTCTGTTTCGCCAAAACCTGCAACAGCTCGGACGGTGGACGATGTAAAAAAAAACATCGGCCTGCGTTACTGCTGTGAGGCCTGTCGCGATGTAGAAAGAGAGATGATGTATTTCATGAGGCGAACCAAAAATAGTTTTAAGGGCATTTTAACGAGTTTTTGTAAAACTCTTGATATGTTCTTGGCGCTGGTTACCCAATTTAATAGCCTTGCGCTATTAAATAAGTCTCCGATGCGTATAAAAACGGTTATTTGTGGGTAGTATGTAGACGGATCCCAACTACCCGCAACGGGCTCGACCTCAGCATTAATTCCAAGAGAGCTAAGATCGAGCGCTAGAAAAGATTCGGTACCCAAATGTGCAGCGGGAGTGTCTGTACCGCCGGTGATTTCTGTTTTGTCCCCTGGGGGTCGCAAATATTGACCCTTCAAAGTCCCGTGTATACCAATATATAAGCCCAGAGTGCTAGGCCTGGAATATCGACCGACAATGGCACGGCAGATAATCAAACTGCCTTGCCAAAAGCCCTTATAACGGTTCCACCGACGAGACATATTTTTGTTTCGCGGCTCTATTCTGATCAAACATCGGAAGATGTTCTCGCTTTTATACAAGGTAAAAACAAAGCCGAAAAAATTAAGATAAAGCTGGAAAAGTTTACATTTTCTTACGCTAGGGGCAATTCATCTTTCAAAATAAATTTCCCTAACGAGTTCTTGAACACTATTTCCTCTCCCAACTTCTGGCCAGAGTACATCGTTGTTAAGGAGTTCGAGGCGAAGAAAAAGAAAAAGCGGCCTGTAGGAATAACTCTTCCCAGGCCTGATCATACCACTGCGCCTTCTACGTCTTCCAATCCCGACCCAAAAAACTAACCTACTGCCTAGGTATTTCCTATCAAAATGCAAAAGGCTTACGTAGTAAGCTTCCTAACTTGTATTCTGATAGCCTTTCGTTTGCATTTGAGGTTATTGTGCTCACAAAAAAAAACTCATGTTTTCGTAAGACGGACTTTGAACGCCTGAATAATTTTTTAAACGAGTTCAATTGGTCTGATCTATACATGTGCACTGACGTGGCAGTTGCCGTGTATATTTTTTTGTACAGTGCCATGAATTCATTTTTTACTGATGTGTTCCGTTATAATATCCGCCAAGCTCGAATAAACCGCGTTCCTAAAGAGTTGAGCCGACTTAAAAATAAAAAATCTAGACTGTATGCTAAATTTAAAATCACCGGTTCTCAATCTGCCCTTTCATCTTATTTATCAGCTCGGTGAAACTTTACCGTGCTGAACGCGGAGTGTTATAAAAACTATTTAACTCGGTGTTGGGCCCAGTTCTCACAGGACCCAAAACAGTATTATAATTTTGTTAACACTAAACGTAAGCCTGAACAAATCCTTCCTCGCTTTCTTTTGAAAGTACAATCGCAAATAATGATCAGGCAATTGCCGATCTATTTTCGCAGTTTTTTCAAACAACTTATTCAAACTCTTCGTATTTACACCAGACTTATTCCTACGACATACCCAAGTCAAACTTAATTTTCTGTCCTAGCCTAAACGAAAGCTCTCTTCTTTTAGATCTTCATCGTGTCAAGCCAGTTTATTCGCCAGGTCCCGACGGAATTCCTGGCTGTGTGCTTTAGGTATTGTGCCGACGCCCTGTGCTATCCCCTTCTGAAATTGTTTACCTTGTCCTTGGAAACCTCCCACATTCCCATTATTTGGAAGGAATCGTTTATTATTCCTCTTCACAAAAAAGGTAGCAAATTGGATGCCAGCAATTATAGAGGAATCTCTAAGTTGTCGGCCATCCCTAAACTATTTGAAAACATTATCACCCCTCACTTACAGCACCGTTGCAGATCAGTTATTTCTCCATGTCAACATGGTTTTATTAAGCGAAGATCAATAACAACAAATCTTTCGGAGCTCTCTTCCTATATTATAAAGGGCTTCCATAATAATTTTCAGACAGATGTGATCTATACTGATTTCAGTAAAGCATTTGACTCTGTTAACCATTCTCTCCTCGTTAGAAAACTCGATTCAATGGGTTTTCCAAGTGATCTTCTTAATTGGATCTCAAGTTATTTGAATGGCAGGACACAAAAGGTCCTCTTTAAGAATAATTTATCCAATGTTCTAAGGGTTACATCTGGCGTCCCGCAAGGAAGCCATTTGGGACCCTTTTTGTTTACATTACTTATAAATGACCTGCCCAAAGTTTTGACTAACTCCAGAGTGCTTATGAACGCGGATGACGTCAAGCTTTGCGTGCAATACAATGACGTTGCCTTCCAGTCGGATTTACAAACAGATCTTAATAATTTTCAAACTTGGTGCCGTGTAAACTTATTAAACTTAAATGGCTCGAAATGCAAGCTAATGACATTCTCTCGTGTCGTTCCTAAGCTTTCTACTTACACGCTGAACTGCTGCTCTTTTTTGAAAGAATTAATTCTGTTGATGATTTGGGCGTCTGCTTGGACCCAAAACTTGACTTTATTGATCATATTGCGTCTATGGTGAATAGAGCCAGTGGTGTGCTTGGATTTATTAAACGGTGGTCGAAGGAATTCAATGACCCCTGTGTTACTAAATCCTTATATACTTCTTTAGTTCGTCCTATCTTAGAATATTGATGCTGCGTTTGGTGCCCTCAGTGCGGCGTCAATAGCAAACGCATCGAGTCGTTTCAAAAGCGCTTTTTACTCTTCTCTCTACGCGGTTTAAATTGGGATGCAAACCAAAGATTACCTTCCAACTCTAGTAGACTCCTATTAATAAACTTGCCGTCCTTAGCCAATCGTAGAACGATGCTAGGGATAACCTTTATTTTTAACCTTATACATGGTGATGTTGAAAGTGCTGACTTGTTGAGTCAGCTTAATTTCCACGTACCATGTAGAACTACTAGATCCTATATCCCATTAGTGTTGCGCCACTGTAGAACCTCTGTTGAACTTCATGAACCTTTTAGAGTGTTATGTGCAAATTATAATGATTTGTACTAACTAATCTCTAACGTAGATACCCTTCCCAAATAAAAATCTTTAATAATAACGCACTTAGTAAGCATGCAAGCTAACAATCTGGCAGCACGCCGGTAGTCAATTTCCTCGTTTTCTGTCCTATATTTTCCATCGCGCCTACTAACACCTTACCCAAACAGGCACGTGCCTTGTGTCATACTGGCCTCTTGAATGTTCTGACCGTAGTGCATCAACGTCCAGTATTATGTAAATAAAATTTTTAAGGGTTAATTTAAAATGTTTTCTTAAATCTAATGACATTTTTCCTGATTTGGTTTGTTTAGGTAAAAATTTGTATGAGTGTGCATATGAGATAATTACAGGTTTCGTTTGTGGATAATGCCTAGGTTGACTACATGTGCCGCAGTCAGGTAGTGATCTGTAAGAATTCCAATCAATAGTCTTCTTTTCCCTGACTTGACACCACACTGGAGTTTTCGCAGCAGAGTCGGACTCACCACCGATATATAGATCCAGAGCATTAGAGAGGGCGAAAAACTAAGCATCTTCTTGGATGCGTATAGCGATATTGTGGATTTTTTTACACTCTCTAGAACGTGGTGTTTATATGCCAGGTTGCTGGGATGTACAGTGACGAAGTATTTGACTTATGTTTTCGGCGTCAGCAGGGTTGTGTTTATTTATTTATTTTTTTTTTTTGAGGATCCATAGTGGCACCTCATTTTTCTTGTCAAAGGAAATTAGGTCCGTCTTGTCCGCGCCGATACTAAGTCATACCTTATCCGTTCACTTACATATGTCCCTAAGCGTCGACCTGCGCTTGCGCCTTGCTATTTTCTTCCTGTTATCCCCCTGAAGAATTTTGTGTATGTTGTTTATTAGATCATCTTTCGGCTGATTTCGACTGAGGTTATTGCTCCTGGGGCTTGTGAAACCAGTTAGTTAAGGAGAGTGTCCGAAATCGAACTATATTTACTTGTGGTCCAAAAAATATGGTCGCTCCAGGGCTCATAGTTCAATTAAGAGTTTTAAATTTAGCACTTCTGACGAGGTCGGGCCTACTTTTGCTAGTGGAAAATAAAAAATCTGAGAGTGACTCACCTCTGTGGTTTTATCGGGGCTCTCCCACACACTGTGTTGTGCATCGATGTATGCATTCACTAGCATTTAGTGGTCTGTTGGGACAGGTTCTATCAGGCTCCAGAGTTCCTCAGGCTATCTTGTTGTGTGCCATGTAGCAGGAAACTGCCAGTAGACGCCTCTGTTCCCTATTGACCATCACCACATTCAGGTCATCCAAACTGTAATGATTCATAAGGTAAGCATGTAAGCATGTCTTCCGTAGGAATACGGCGGTTTTGTTCCTGTTACAGATGATGGATAGAACTACATGCAGTTTGCGGGCTTAAGTCCAGCAGTGGCATTGCCTGAGTCAATCCACAGCTCCTGGATCTCATATGGCAATGAGGAGTTAGCTTTTTTTAATAAGAAGTTTGGTTTTATGAAGGTTGAGCTTCAACACCCCCTGAGTCACGGTTACCTTTCTCACATCATTATGGATTGACTATGATTGCCAAGTCACCGTCCTCCGCCTTCATCGTTTTGTCCAGCTTCATTTCCCTAGTGGAATTCATTATGACATCGTCAATGGGCCTATATCTAAATTTTCATCATCACGGTAGTTCTGTGTTATTATATTGGAATGCCAATCGATTGAATGATGCCAATAATCTTCGTGTCCTCACGTGTTGTTTCAATAGGGCATTTTCTTCTATAATATTTTATCTTTCTTCGCTTACGTTCTGTGAATAAACTTGTTGCAGGGATGCAGAAAAGAGAAGCAAGCGCGGCTGGGATGTAAACCTAAACGTCGGCGAAAGGCGTTATTGCCACCACCGGCGGGCACGGAGGAGAGCAATCCTCTCAGCGTGTCTCCAGCGGTTCCACCTCTGATTTGACGGGAGAAGGTCACGTCAGTTGTAACGCTACTGCCAGAAAAAACGACTTAAAGAGGGCTAAGCAGCACAGGTGCCGTAGTCTATATAGACTCGGACCTGGAGAGCGTTCAGCTTTCAAAAGAGGAGGAAGAAAGCCTTTTTCTCTTGCGGGAACCCCGTGTAGGGACGGGCCGAAGCGTTTAAGCGAGAGAAAGAAGGAACCGAGAGCCGGGCCGTGCAAAGGATCCTAGAGAGCAGTCTGCACTTCGCTAAGCTTCCCAACATGGCATCAACGACCGGTTTCGCCAACAGAAAATTGCGAAGACCAGTGAGGTGACCGAACGACACTTGATCGTGGCACTCATTGACAGGAGCGATGAGAATGGCAAGATGACCGAGGCGCGGTGGAAGACGGTGCATGCGCGGCTCGATTAGTCATTGGTTACTCGGATGGAGGAAGACTCTGCAGCGCCCATACCCACATTCAATGATGCCGGGTGGCTAAATGGGGTCAAAATCTTAAAGTGTATGGATGACCCGACGAGAAAGTGGCTGACGCACCCGGTCGGCCAGATGGAAGCGTTGTGGGACGGGGCCAGAGTCAAAATCCCGACTTTCCGACCGCAGACTGGAGTGTACTGCATACCCGTTACTCAAAGAGGGGCGTCAGTCCTCCAGATTAACAAGAAGGCGGAGGACATCATGTATCCCAGATACGGGAAGATGGCGTGGGGCATGGGTAGCGTCTACCTGAGAATGGAAAGGATGATCACACCCTGAAGGCAGGCGAGGTGGAGAAAGTCCTAGGTCTGGAAACCATTGCCGACGCCGCTCAGGAACTGACGCTGGATTAGTCCAAAGAGGAGGAAGACGGTGACCTGACGATAGTAGTCAACTCATCGAGTGAAGTTGAGCCCGGTACCCATGTCCCTAAGGCTGCTGCACCTCAATCTCCATAAGAACAAGGTCGCGTCGGCGGAACCCCTAATTGCCATGGAACAAGGGTACGCCGATGTAGCTCTAGTCTAAGACCCATGGATGATTGCCTCGGGCAATGCCGTCGCCGGACTAAAGTCCTTAAGCAATAACGCGTTCTACACACCATCTGTAAGCAGGAACAGAACCGCCAAACTCGTACGGAAGGATCTCCAAGCTAACCTAAAGTCTCATTACAGCTCGGACGACCTGACTGTGGTGTTGCTAGAAAGCAAGAAGAAGCACCTACTGGTAGCTTCCTGCTAAATGACACACGATAGGCCAGCTCCACCGGAAGAACTCAGGACCCTGCAAAAGCCAACGCGCACTACTGCGTGTGGTGGGAGCCCTAACACAAACATCAGAGGATAGTCACTTTTGGACTTTATACTTTCGACTAACCTATATATAGCAAACGTAGGACCTATCTTTGTAGGCCCGCATCGCCCAACGCGCTAGATATAACACTCGTAGCGGGACAAAGTACTATGGTGTCAGACTGGAAGGTCCTGGAGAGACCATCATTTTCAGAACACAGGTACAATGCGAATTCAATCACTCTTCAAAACCAACAGTCTTTAGAAACCCCCGGAACACTAACTGGGGAAAGTTTAAAGAAATAATCTTTCGTACACTCGCGACTTGCCGGGTACAGTAAAATCCGATGAATATATAGAAAAGTCCTTAGAGACACTCTTAAAGGAATTACTAGGCGCATATCATGCATCATGAACGATTTCAAGAATCAAGAAAAGGGCCGGACCACCCTGGTGGAACAAGGACCACTCGATAACTTCAGAGAATTCAGGGAGATATGTGAGTGGACAGTATCAATGCGGATATGACGGACCTCATTCATTTCACTAAGAGATAGAAGGTACCGCCATGGATCCCCCCAAAAATAAATACAACCAGACCGACCCCGAAAACATAAGCAAGCTGGCATGGAAACCCAATGACAGGGTGAAAAAGGCCTCTATTGCGCTATATTCATCCAGGAAGATGCTCAGCAGCACATGGGGCCTCTCACCCACTCTGATGCACTACGTCTTCATATTGGTGGTGCGTCCGACTTTGCCTAAGCCTATTCCTAGACAGTCAGGCGGCGATTAGATCCATATAATCGTCAACGGTTAGTTCCAAAAATGTACTGGCAAGCAGGGTCGCACTAGATATCTTAAGCACGACGGCGTCAGTGCGGATCTACTGGAATCCCAGCCACCAGGGCATAGATGGAAACGAAATTGCAGACGAACTTGCAAAGGAAGAAGTCAGACTGGCTATCGACGGAACAGAAAACGTCCCAGTCTCTCTAAGAATGCTCCAAAGCGAGTTGGAGAGGCGGACGGATGTACTGGCAAAAGTCAGGTGCAACCTGACAAACTGCAGACTATTAGTGGAAATTCTTACGGGTGACTGCCTGGCTGCGGCGCATGCAGTTAAGCTACGCATCACCAACAACGGCAGCTGCAGGAAATGCGATGAATCTGAGGCAACCGAAACCTTTGTAATTGTCCAGCCCTAACGCAGGCAAGAGTAAAACACCTAGGTGCCCCGGTACTGGCATCAGTAGGAGATGCCTTAAAGAGGTCGCCAGGTAAACTACTTGCCTTCGCAAAAACTGCCGCGATCGTAAAGGACTTAAACAACGCGTAAGATTCTGCAGGTTCATGTGATCCGGATAAATAAGGGCCACACTAGCCTATGATATGTTGGGTATAGTACCAAGAAAATTAGTGATTTAAAGTGCTCTAATGATTTGGGAAGCGCGAATAAATCAATCGTAACCACAGCTGCTACTTGTCTTTTCACAAGTTCTTTTCGTTGTTTATGCAAAAGTCGCAACATTGTTTTTATATAAATCAAACCTCAAATATTAATATAACTTTAATAGTAATCGCAAATATTTGAATTGTCTGTTTTATGTGCGAAGGAAATAGAGTTAGAAGTTTACTGTCGATCGGGACTAATTTATATCTGGAACTTTGCTTTCCTCTCTCCGTTTACATGTGCACAATGCCACGACGAGAGAAAACAGCTGAACAAAATTTAGCAGCAAAAATTGCCGATTTAAACTTATTTAGTTTTTACACTCTTTTTTTATTCATTTGCTTAAGAAAATAGTTTATAGATCAAATCAAATACCTAATTTCTGTTGAACTTAATGCTACGCTAATCAATAAAATTTTATTTGCTTATTTTTAGATGTAAATTGCAAGTTCTCAAATGAAGGCGGTATATTTCCAAATGACAGCAAGGGATCACTGCGAATAACGAGACTACGTGTATATGTTAACATATTGTACCTGAAGATATATCAAATCGTTTACTTTGAAGACTTTTGCAATGATTCTGTTGAAATTGTCACAAAGTGCGTTAGGTTGTTGTATAATTTTGTTGCTAATTGAGACGTTAACCATAGGAACTCATTCAGTGCCTCATATGCATGGTAAATATATTACATTATGATAAACAGTTTCGTTAATATGATTTTCCAGACACCTACCGTATAATTATTGATTTATAAGAAAAGTTTTTTTTTATTCTAAAGCTATAGAATTTTATGCGTTCTTCAATCGAATCCCAATACGAAAAAGAAATCTCATTATAATATCTGATTTCATAAAAACAAAATTACGCAAGAAAAATGAAATTAATTATATTCGTCTTTTAATGAGTGTTAGTATGAATTTAAAAAGTATGTATATATCTTTGAAAAATAATTTTATAGCATTTCATTAAGTTTTACACCTTTTTATGTTATACTTGTATTCAGAAGTTGACAATTCGGATATGCAGTAGGCCCATTAAAGAATATATTTTCAAGATCAGCAGAAATAACTGAATCGATCTAGCCGTTTGTAGGTAAACTAGTCTGTAGTTTTTTAAGCTATCTGAATAAAACTTTGAAGTGAGTCTTTTAAAAAACCCTTTTTAGTATATAATCGGAAAGGGCCGGATCGGACTATTATATAGTAACGAATTACCAGGTGCGGATGGTACGTGAAAGTACGAAAGACACACGCGCAATCGTCCAGCTGCTATTAGTTGGTTTCGTGGGGTGGTGTTCTTGTCCCTGTACCTCGGCCTCTGATCATTCTTTAAATTATCAAATGAATTCGTGTGCCACGACAATAAATAGGTTTGGGTACAGAGTAGTTCCGCATTATACAGAAAACTGTGAGACACTAATTTCCGGACTTCCAGAAGAACCGCAGATGACATAGAGGTCAGAATCACTAGCCCTTCCTTGGCCGTCCCTATCCATAATTAAGGTTTCACCCTTCGGACGTTCACTTTTGGGTTGCCAACCAATGATTCGCGAAGGGGTTATCCTAGCCGTAGGCAAAATAAAAAAAATCAACTTAACAAAGCAAAAAGTTTTTATTGTAGCTGAAGGTACGCAAACTATGGCCAACAAAAATCCAACTTAAATGCCGGCGAGTGTCTTTGAACTTGAAATTACATTCCTCTTCTTCCTTTTAGCAACAGAGCTAATTACTTTATTTCAACCACGGCGGACACTGGGACAAGAGTTAAAAATATTTAGGCTTACTCCTTTCACCTCGATATTTGTGTACTTTTTTATGTATTTAGGTATTTAATGCCCATCAAAAATAATAAAACTATAAAATCATTCAACAGAATTCTGGAGTTCCACCGATGAATGGCTTCCGTTGGATTCCACACATGTTGGACAATTTTAAATCTTTTTCACCCGCTATTTCGAGGTTTCAGGCCCACTGTGCCCCGTCATATTTTTGCCAGTTCTTTTTTTTACGCTACTCTTCACGCTTCCTTAAACAAAAAGGGAACGACCACGGCCAAACTCGACCAATTCTTACGGGTCTTTTTCTTCTACCTTATCCACTAACTTCTTCAGCTTTGCCATGTTTTACCTCTTTTTTCTCAAGCGTTTCTCCCAGCCTGCGGGTTTCCCATTTGCTTACACTTAGCCTAAACTTAATTAACAAAACTAACAAGATATTCCAGTCACAGCATCTCAATCACTTTTCCTCCTGATCCGTCGTTCTGTAATTTTCCTCTTAGTAAAAAATAAAATTAACGGATTTTGCTTTGGGGTTAGTAAGTAGATTTGTATGGCGGACAAACCTCTGAACTTTATTGGATATTTTTCAAAGATTTTCTGTCTAGGTCTTTTTCTCCTTTGCAATAAAGAGCTGCTAAAATGTCATAAATAGGAAACTGTCATCAACAATTCATCAACGTGCCGACTGCGACTTCCACCGAGACGACGCTTTTAGATGGCAACCGTGCCAAAACTGACTCTCTCGTGCTCTCATTTGGTCTCGGTTGATTAAACGTTGATGAAAATAGCCGAAACACATCCTGTCATCCGTAAAAATCATGTGGATTCTTTTGCTCTCTCTCTTTCTCAATAACATAAGCGGGGTATGTGTTAATTATTTGGGTTTTAAATTTTGATGGAGTTAGTTATTTTATCTGGCAAAACGTGAAAGAAAGGTTCAATTGAGAAATTCCACTTATCACGTGATAGTTTTTGGTAGAGGAATTTTATGAATTTTAAAATCTATGGAAATCACTGGAACTTTAATAAAAACAGTGGAATTATATGGAAAACAGTGGAATTAAGTATTTTATGTGAAAAAAAAAACTAAAAGTTTAAATTGAAAATAACGAACTATATTATACAATTAACAGCAAATTATATTTTCCAAGTGCAAAAATGTTGATCACATGTTGATGAATCATTGATGAATTGTTCCTGAATCATAGACGAATTGTTGATGAATCATTGATTAATTGTTGATGAATTGTTGTTGATAACAGTCTAGGACATGCACATGTTAATTTCATCGATGATTCATCCACAACACCGCCTTGCCTTTTGATAAATCACTGATAAATGATACTGCTGGCCGTTGTTTCTAAAATACGTATGTAAACATATGTATGTAGACTTCTACATTAGCGGTAAATCACAAATTCGAGATTTTGTTATATTTTAATTTGGATCAAATATTAATTTGGTCACTTTAACCCAAAATATAAAATAAAATAAAATAAAATAGACGATTACAGTAGAAGAAGAACTAATAACAAATAATATAATAACAGCATCTTATAAAAACCCTCCATATCTTAAAATTTTCATCAATTTCTATACAAATAAGAAAGGAAGCTAACTTCCGCTCGTCGAAGGTTTTATACCCTTGCAGATAGAACTTCGTCTGGGAATCCATACAATCTAAATTTTATATATATTTATGTTTAAAAAACAATGAAGTAATACCTGCTTTTATTTCATTCACCTAAACATATTATATTTACAGTTTAACATTCACAGATTTGAATTTTTCCTCTATATCTAACGATCTTTTGTATGTCACCTATATGATATAATCGTCCGATTTTCATACAATTTGACACAATTAAAATGGCTATACCTCAAATTTGATGAAAATGTGTTGAGAACTGAAAAAGTTATCATTTTTAATTGTATTAATTTCTCGATCGTTCCTATAGCACCTATATGATATAATCCGATCTGGTCCGTTCCGACATACATATACGAGTGAGAGTATATAGAAGACTAATTACAAAGTTTCATTCAGATAGCTTCATAACTGAGAGACTAGTTAGAAGGAGAGACGAACAGACGGACATGGCTAGATCGACTCGGCGGTTGATATTGATCAAGAATGTGTATACTTTATATGGTCAGAGGTGCCTCCTTCACTGCGTTGCAAACGTCTGACTGCAATTATAATACCATGCAAGGGTATACAAAGGTCTAAATAGCTTGTTTACTCAAAACTTTTTTTTAATACCCTACCATATTTTCTCTTAAAACAAAAGCCTAGCAGACGCTATTATTAAATAAAATAGCTATTATTAGGTAATTACTAGTAAGAATAGCCTCTTTTCGGTTTTTGTAGTTTTTTTGGCATTTACAATTTAATTTTTGTCATTTTTATTTTATTGAAAAAAAATTGGGAAAATTGTGAGAATATCCCTGTGGAAAGATAATGCCATTTAAATTTTAACTAATAATACAATTTTTTTAAACAACAGTTAGTTAGTTACAGTTACAGTTAGTATTCGAATTATTACTTTATAACATTACTTTCTTTTATTCAATTTCTCTCAACGACATAGGTAATTTAAATACATATGTATATAGAATTTCTAGTTCAAATTGGTTTAATATGTTCAATTCGCGAGAAAAATATAGTAGAATATGATCACGTTTAATCCACGTTAAAGATAGGAAAATGTTAATACAAACACTACTTTGATTAACAACTTTTGACATAAAGACAGAAAGGCTGGTATTTAATTATAATTAATAACACAATTATTTTATTTGGGTTACTTAAACAGTTTATAAACGAATCCACTAGTGTTACTGTTTTATATATTTATTGGTTAATTTTAAATACCCGATTTGATTATGAAAACCGCGATGCGTTTGATTGCATTGAGATCAAAAATGTGAATAAAAAAAGCTTGCACATCATACGATAAGTTTAGTCGAAGATGTAAACAAGTTACAGTTAGGAGTTAGAAGTTATGGAAAAGTACTAGATAAGCTCTATAGCAAGTGCAGCGGCGAAAAGCTCGAATTGATTCCGCTGATAAGCGGCGGACAAAGCCAGTAAACAAACACAAATATACAGGGTGTTTCGTTCCCAAACATACCGCCCCCCCTGAACGGTCGTTCAGCACAGAGGCAGGACAGCAATCTTGGAAATTGGGCGTTTGAATGATCCGTGGGCAGTTTTCACCGTTACGAGCCGGACCTTGTCATCCAATCCTGGGTGCACCTCCGTGATACGTCCAAGGATCCATTTAGAGGGTGGTAGATTAGGTTCCTTGAGGACTACCAGTGTGTCGATCTTTAAATTCTCAGTTTCTAGATGCCATTTTGTACGCTCGTGAAGCGATGTCAGGTATTCCATATGCCAGCGTTTCCAAAAGTCTTGGACCATGGCCTGTAGCTGATTCCACCTTTCCAATCGATTAATTTGCGTATCTAGACGGCAAGGTTCAGGTAGCGTGTATGGAGCTCCAGTCAAAAAATGAGCCGGCGTCAGGGGATCCAACGAAGTATCCCCATTGGGACACAGTGGGCGGAAATTCAGAATGGCTTCAATTTGAGTCAGTACAGTTGATAGTTCCTCGAAGGTTAGGGCCTTCGATTCAAGAATCCGTCGCATATGAAGTTTGATGGAGCGGACTCCGGCTTCCCACATCCCTTCGAAATGGGGAGCAGAAGGAGGTATAAAGTGCCAAGAAATGCCTTCATTGGCGAAAAATCCAGCTAATTCTCCATCCTTTGCTTGCTCGATGGCCAGGCGTCTCATGTCGTCTAGGGTCTGCCTGCCGCCATGAAATGTGGTTCCGTTATCCGAATAAAGGTCAGTGGGCCTCGCTCTGCGGGCGATGAATCGTTGAAAGGCGGCGATGAAGGCCTTTGTTGTCAGATCACTGACAATCTCGATGTAGAGTGCCTTTGTAGTGAGGCACACAAAAATAGAACATGCTTTTCCGATCCGTGGAGTTTTGTTTTATGATCGGCGCAGCATAGTCTAGCCCTGTATGTTGGAAACAGTGACTAGCCTGCACTCTAGGTATTGGTAGTTCTCCCATGATCTGTTGACTGGTGCTTTTGCGTTGTAGGAAGCAGCGCTTACAAAGGAAAACAGCTCTTCTGACAAGATTTCGAGCACCCAGAATCCAGTACTGCTGACGAAGATTCGTAAACGTTGCATCAACTCCCGTGTGCAGATTGCAGATATGAAAATGTCGAACAAGTAGTCCAGCTAGTGGTGTCTCCTTTGGTATTAGATTGGGTGTTTAGCATTGTAGTTTAATGTAGACCGCTCGATTCTTCCACCGACTCGCATTATCCCATTTTTATCTAGAAATGGGGAGAACCGGAGTAAATGCGATTTAGCATTAAGCTGGCGTCTATTCTCGAGCTGCGCATATTCTATGCCAAAGAAGAAATGGGGAAAACCGGAGTAAATGCGATTTAGCATTAAGCTGGCGTCTATTCTCGAGCTGCGCATATTCTCTGCTACATGTTGTCTCTGTTGCACATGTCGAATCAGTCGTAGTCGTGCTTCCAGCAGCTCTTTGGACGTAAGGAATGGTGAAGAATTCCTATGATGAGATCAAAGAGTTTGAATAAAGCGATACCAATAACTAGATACCCTTATTTGACGCGTCCAGGTAGAGAATTTGTGGATAAGTAACTCGTTAAAACTTTCATCAAGAAAGTTATGCAGAGTCGTAGGTTTTATAGCTCGTTTTTCGGCGTTGACATCGAAATTTGAAGATACGCTGAACTTGCTTGTGGAAGGTGGCCAATCCGAAGTCGGTGCGGCCAACCAAGACGGACCTTTCCACCACAGCCGGTGCTCCAGAAGCTTTGACGGATGAAGTACTCGAGAGGCACAGTCAGCTGGATTGTCTTCAGTCCGGACATGATTCCAGCAGTTACGGGGAAAGTCGTTCAGGATCTCCGCTGTCCGGTTGCAGACGTATGTGTTTCAATGTCGTGGTGGAGCTGATAGCCAATGTAGCACAATTTCTGAATCAGTCCAGCAGCTAGTGCTGAAAATAGGAATTGTTAGTGATGTGACAACAGTAAGCAATCGGGAAAGAAGTAGTGCAGCATTCAGTTCCAAACGTGGTACCGAGACTGGCTTTATCGGGGCCACCCGTGTTTTTGAGGCAACGAGGGATATTTGAAAACTGCCTCCAACTGCAACCCGAGTGTAGACAACCGCACCGTAGGCATGCGTGGATGCATCTGCGAATCCGTGTAGTTCTACGTCTCGGAATGGTGAAGCTAAATATCGTGGTACTTGACACTGCGTAAGCGATGGTAGATCCTCCACAAAGGCTTTCCAGCGCGAGCGTAAGGTTGCAGGAATTGGCTCATCCCAGTGCAGTACACTTGTCCAGCTTTCTTGAAGTATAAGCTTGAGTAAAACTGTGACTGGCGCTATAGGTCCAAGCGGATCATAGATTCTCGATAGTTGTGACAAGAGTTCTCGTTTTGTAGGTGAAATAGTCGTATCGCATTTCTTGAGATTGAGATACATGACGTCCTTTCCGGGATTCCATTGGATACCAAGAATTTTTACATGTGAATCCGCAGCAGATTTGTTAAGGAGCTGGATAGGCTTAAAACACCTATCTTCTTCTAGCAATGATTTTAAAAGACGCCAACTATTGGAACTCCATTTACGGAGTTTGAATTGCCCCTTTTCCAAAAGTCCAATTAGCTCGTTCTTTAGATTCATAAGTTCCCCGAATGAGTTGCATCCCGTTGGGATATCATCCACATAGGCATCGTGTTGGAGGGCATGGGCAGCTGCAGGGAACTCTTGGCGGTGATCGTCAGCTAATTGTTTCAGAACTCGAACGGCCAGAAATGTTGACGGTGCCAATCCATAAGTTACCGTCAAAAGGCGAAAATGACGTAGCGGCTCATTCTCATTCTTTCGCCAAACAATGCGCTGAAAATTGGTGTGCGGCTTATATACGTGAATCCCTCGGAACATCTTTTCGATATCTGCACATAGAACATATTGGTGCTGACGAAAACGTAAACAAACGCCAAAGAGATCACGTTGAATTGGAGGACCAACATACAGTCGATCATTAAGGGATAGTCCACGGCTGTCCTTATCCGATCCATCGAAAACTACACGACATTTGGTAGTCAAACTATCAAGATTGATAACAGCGTGGTGCGGTAGGTAGAAGCAACCGTCCGGGGACTCGTCCACTTGAGCTGATGTTAGTTGTTCCATATGTCCACGTTTTAAATAGTCGTCTAGGAACGCTTCGTACTGCTGCTTCAATTTCGAAAACCGACGAAATTTGCGTTCTAGCGAGAAGAAGCGACAAATAGGCGGTGCCTTCTCCTTGAAGGGGTACTGAACGATGTAAGCCCCGCTCTCAGAACGCATATGTGTGGCAGCAAAATGTCGCTCGGTGGGATCGTTGGCGTCCAGGAGAGCCTGGCTTGGCTGTATACTGTCCATTTCCATAAATGAGCGAACCATCGTATCTAAGTCCGCGTGGTGTGTCACGGCAGAAGTCAGGTGATCATTGCATGCATTGTAAGAGCCTGCAATAATCCAACCAAAAACAGTATTCAGGAAAGTCGTTACCAAAATATTTGCGTTCTCCAGTATAAAGAGACCACAGCTGACCTGATCCAACGATGACATCGATGGATCCTGGCGTGCAGAAGGTTGGGTTTGCCAAAGGAAGCTTGCAAATGTGCTTCCACGTAGAAGATGAGGTGTCAATAGCTTGGGCTGGAAGTGATGACGTCAACGAGCTGAGAATGAATGAGACCAATTCGATAGTTTGGTCCGAATGGCGAGAGCGCAACTTGATATGTGCGCGTCCTAGGGTAACGCCCGCGCTGTTGGCGGCGAGCCCGAGAACAGAAATCCTTGCGTGCGTTCGACGCACGCCTATTCGCTGAACGAATGATTCCGAAGCCAAGGTAATTGTAGATTCAGTGTCCAGGAGCATCCTGCAAGTTGTAGTGTTTCCCAAAGCGTCGACGACGTCTGCGAGGATAGTTGGCAATAGAGTGTGCGAAGAATGTGCAGGAATATTCTCCAGAGTATGATGAGTGAAATTGGTTTCCATGGGAGGCTCATTCGCTAAATGATGACTTCGAACAGGCGGTTGATTATGGCCAATTATAGATTCCTGTTGTGATGTTCGCTCATGGCTGTCCACATTGGCTGTCGCAACGTGGTTACCATTTTGACTTGGCTGTGACGAGCCATGAACCAAAGTATGATGCTTGCGGCGGCAGATCCGACAAGTATACTTTGAGGTACAGTTTCCAACCATGTGAGTGGGGCTGAGGCAATTGAAACAAAGCTTCTTCGACTTGAGGAACTCCCGGCGAGATGCAATGTCGAGGGCGATGAATTGAGGACATTTAAACATTTGATGATTCTGCTGGCACGATGTACATTTAGGTTCGTCTCGTCTTGAATGCATATTTGCGTGATGCGTTGTAGCTGCGCGTCGAGCTTGGGTTGGTTGAACTAAGTGAAAAGCCTCCAAGGTGTCGCAGCGTGCGGTGAGAAAATTTAAAAATTGAGTTATCGTCACACCCTTCTTCTCAGAGTCTGGGCACTGAGCCCAAGCTTGGCGAAACTTCGAATCCAACTTTGATAATAATATGAAGATTAGCCAGGGATCCCGTTCCTCGCAGTTAAGAGCGCGTAAGCCACGAATAACTTCATCTGCACCATCGGCAAGTTTACGCACTGTACTGATGTTAGAGGTTGTAGCACTGGAGAGCGTCATAAAACTGTTTAGAAATGATCGGATAATTAGCGATTGTTTGTTATATCGCTGTTCCAGGCGATCCCATGCTTCACGATAGTTTTCATTAGTAACCGTAATATGTTTAACTAATGTCAGCGCGTCTCCGGAAAGGTACGATTTTAAATAATGAAATCGTTGGCAATCCGTCAGGCTCGGATTGCAAGCGATTGATCCAGTAAACATATCCGAAAAATGTTTCCAGTCCTCATAGTTACCGGAAAATGTTGGGAGTTTGATTCGCTCGAACTGAAAATCCACCTGGCTTCTTTGAGACGCATCCGCTGCTTGGACAGTGGCCGAAATACTGGTTTGAGATGGGAGATCACGTCGTAATTCCTCCAAAGTGCTGCTCAAAATGGCGTGTGTAACGTAGTGTTTTTCCTCATAGGCATCAAAATCGGCGTCGGGGTTTTCCCAATCTGGTTCCGACTGAAACGCATACAGCTCCTCCGAGAGCCGCACAAACCGCATATAATTGTCTTGCAGTTGCGCCAGGTGAACCTCTATAGTTTGCACTGAATGAATGTCATCAACAAATTTGACTGCGTTATTATGTGCCCGAGTAATTTGGCTTTTGCAGAAGCCCCGTTGTTGAATCACACTCCGCATCGTGATCGAGATAAGAAATGTCCAGATCGCCGTTTACAAAAAAACAATAATCAAATAAAATATCCAAAAAATAACGCTTTACTGGCGAATCCGGCTCGAAGGACCAGTTTTTTAATGTTTATAAACGAATCCACTAGTGTTACTGTTTTATATATTTATTGGTTTATTTTAAATACCCGATTTGATTATGAAGACCGCGATGCGTTAGATTGCATTGAGAGCAAAAATGTGAATAAAAAAAGCTTGAACATCATACGATAAGTTTAGTCGAAGATGTAAACAAGTTACAGTTTGGAGTTAGAAGTTATGGAAAAGTACTAGATAAGCTCTATAGCAAGTGCAGCGGCGAGAAGCTCGAATTGATTCCGCTGATAAGCGGCGGACAAAGCCAGTAAACAAACACAAATATACAGGGTGTCTCGTTCCCAAACATAAACACTTTACAAAATATAGCCAATAACATCAAAAAAGTATATTTTATACCGATCATTGAAACTGCAGTCAAAGTAAAGCAATTCAAAACAAAAAAAAAATTAAAAGCTAACTTATACCGTTGCAGATTTCAAGTCAGTCACTAGAAATTAAGTCAATATAAATTCTATATATTTATGTCAATAAAACAAATTTACAATTTAACAGTTACAGTTTTACATTTACTGTATGCCGCTTTCCTTTATAGCTAACGATCGTTTTTATATAGTGGTCAGATTTTTATAAAATTAAAATCGAAATTCTAGAATAATATAAAATGGCTAGATCTCTAAAGCATATATATTCTTGATGAGTATCAACAGACGAGTCGATCTAGTCATGTCCGTCCGTCCGTTTCTACGCAAACTAGTTTCTCAGTTTTTAAGCTATCGGAATGATACTTTGTAGTTAGGTTTCTGTATACTCTTCCTCGCTTATATGCCGGAACGGGCCGGATCGAATGACTTTATCATATAGCTGCTATATACACTGTTTATGGGGAACACATAGAATTTGCCACCCTTTAGCATTTACTAATTACCCCAATATAAGTAAGTTTTATGCCGTATTTATGCCGATCGAATGCTTGGCTTCAATATATATTCGCTGTAGCTTTGCTTAACAGATAAGGCGACAGAAGAAGAAGAGAGAGTAATAGATAAAAAGCGAAATCCCAAGAGCGCAGCAGATGCAGCGATACACTATGCAGGAACACTATGTTTCCAATTTTGATGTTAGACGTTTCGAAGCGCCGCTTGCTCATTTCTTACGGTAGGGACAAGAACTCGCTGCTTCGCCCTTTCCAAAAGAGCTGCTGCATGTGGGTCTCCCGTTGCCATCTGCTGAGGTGGCCTTCGCGAAGATGATTCACGTCAGGCTCAGGAAATCGGCTGTAGCTGGAACCCCTTAGGAAGTGAGTTGGCGTTAGCAGTTCCAGGTCATCTGCGCGTTCTGTAAATTGACAGAGTGGTCGAGAGTTAAGAATGGCGGAAATCTCATACGACAGGGTTCGCAATTCATCAAGGGTCAAGATGGAGCGTCTGACGACCCCGTAAAAGTGACCAACCATGCTGTGGTTGGCCGCCTTAACCGCCGCCTTGACCGCCGCCTCCCATAAACCTCCAAAGTGAGGGGCACGCGGAGGGATGAATTTCCAATCGATCCCATCAGCCAAACAGGCACTCATAATTAATGCCTTTAGTTCGGAAAGCTCGCTCTTCGCACCGAAGAAGTTTGTAGCCTTGTCGCTCCAAATAATACCCGGCCTGCCCTTAAGGCTAATAAACCTTCTGAGGGCGCGATGAAGGAATCGGTTGAGTTCCTGGACAACTTTCAAGTAAGCCGCCTTCGTGGAGAAACAGAAAAAATGCGACTTTATTCCTGCTTTCCGCTTTGCAATAGAAAGGCCCACAATAGTCCACTCCTATGGCATGAAATACTGGATTAGGCCGCACTCCATTTGCTGGCAGGCTACCCGTAACGTGCTCCCTGGCTCCTTTCGGATGCATTTGTTGACGACGTTAGCTACGAATTTGCGGCCTCCAATAATTTCCTATGAAAATAAACGATGATTGCCTTTGTGACTGTGCGATTCTTTGGAAACAATATCGGATGCCTCATATAGTGGTCCAAGTTTGAGTTCTGCAGCCTTTCGCCAATGTGAAGTAATCCATCGAATCCGAGCACTGGCCTCAGTGAAATCAGTTTGCTTTCCAGAGGGCACGGCTTACCCTGGCTGAGAACCCTATACTCCTTGGCAAAGTGAACTTGTTGGATGCTCCTCATAATAAGTACAGTACCACGTTTGGAACAGCGTTGGCTTTGTAATTGGCTATGAAATGATGAATGTTTGAAAATACGCGTTGCAAATTATCAAATGGGTTGATGAATTTGCAGCTCGATGCAACGTCAACGCAAACGGCTCCAACTAAAGTTGCGGAACGACGCTCTGAAAGATCCTTAACTGGCTCTAGCAAATAGGGCCTACTCGACAAGCTTTGAAGAAGGAAAGAATGTCCGTTAGCCCAAGGGGAATGATCCAGAAATTCTCTTGGGGTTCATCCTTGCGACACGACATCTACCGGGTTTAAAATTTGTTGTCATATCTTTCGACATCTCGTGTATTTTCGCCATTCTATTTGACACATATACGTTGAACTCCCTAGGGGGCTGGCGAATCCATGCCAAGGCGAGTCAGACCAGCAATGAAATGCGGAGTCGAAATCTATACTTTCCTTGACGTTTACTTTGAGCTCAACCAATAATAGTGCTGCTGAGAGTTCCAATCTTAGAATTTTCAATGCCTTCAAGGGAGCTACTCTCGACTTGGCACAGAGAAAATGGACTTTTAATTCTTCATTAACCTCCGAACGCAAATGTAAACACGCTCCATAAGCTGATAGGCTAGCATCTAAGAATCCAAGCAATGAAACGAAAGCCTGTAGTTGCATCGCGAATCGTGTAAATTTTATGTTCTGGATGACTACCAACTGAGAGGTCTATTCCCCCCATGGCGAAAGAAGGGGTCTGGCAATACGTCATCCCAATCCACGTTAGCATTCCATAAGGATTGTAGAAAGATTTTAGATTTTGTATTGATTGGTGTAATTAGTCCAAGTGAATCATTGAATTATGCAATTGTTGACAATGCAATTCGTTTGGTGGGTCGATGAGCTGTCAGTATTTTAGAGAATTTAAATAGGAGCTGATCAGACGCCGGACCCCAGGGCAAACCCAAGGCCTTGGCGATGTCCTATCCATCGTGGAATTTTACTAACTATTCCCTGTTCCCTGTACCCAGAGTAGAGAGCCTTCAAGGCTAGGTTTCTTTTCAATTTAGCCTCCAAGCTTTTGAAGCGACGACGAGCCAGGCAATAGGAATCACCTAAAGAGACGAACAGAGTACTGCCTATTTCCAAGCCTAACACAACTTTCTTTGAAAAGCTGCTTCTTCAGGCAACAATACTGGTTCTGACGAACTAGAGTTCTCGACTTCCCAAAATCGATATACTACGGTGGCATTTGTGTCATCAGAATGATTACTAGGGTCCTTGACGATGGCAGCTAAGACAGACTTATGAGTTGACGCAGTCGGCAGCCCTCCAGGCACGATCCAACCAAGTTTGGTGTTCTGAAGTGTTGGCAATGTGCTATCCAAATGAATTTGTTTCGTAGCAATGCGCTATCCAAATGAATTTGTTCCGTAGCCACTATAAAAAGAAGCCAGGACCACTTAACAGACCTATTCGTTCTGATCGGTTGAAATAAGGATCGGCGAATGATATATTTTGCGTAATTTTCCATGACGTTGCATTTATATTGAAATGGGCCTGTTAATCAGTGATAGAATGAGTCACGACCGCGGAGAATGAGGCACGATAGCTTGCATCCTGGGATTGCGCTAGAATGTCGACTGCCTTATCAGAATTCAAGGGTGATTCACCAATCTCTCACAGATATAGTAGCGGTTGGAAGCAACACGTAATCAACGGGCAGAATATTTGTGGGTTTTGGTGGAGGGTTTGATGAAAGGTGATCAGGTTGGGGTGAAGAATGTGAACATGATGATAATAGTGCTGATAAAGATGTTGTTGATGGCTGAGAGCTTAGAAGTGGATCGGATGATAGTAATGAGACTGAGGTGGATGGTACGGATGGCTCTTAATTAATATACAACAATGAGTGGTGTTTTATGCGACAATATCTGCAGTGCCTCGACTTAGCGGAATATTACTGAAGAAATGAATGTATTTGAGCTACATTTATGCAGGTTTTTTTCCACCTGCTGGCAAGTTTCCAGCATCCTACACCTAATCTGCAAGAACGACTCTATAAACTCCCAAGTAGATAGCTCATTGATGGACAAATCCTCTTCTCACTTTTCGCTCGTCCTTTAATCCAGTTTCGGTGTGACGATGTGAATTAGCAACCCATCCAAGATTTGTGCATAGTGGCAAGGGTACGGATTGCTCGCATATGCGAATTCGTGCAATCGCTTAGCTTCCAAAGACCCTTTGGCTGATCCCTTCTCGATACCTTTTAACTCAAATATAGCCTGTATGTGTGCCTGAAAATGTAAAATTTTTTATCAAACCGATTGGAGAGTAAACTCGAAGTCTTTTTGTTATTGGCAGTAGAGGGCCCAAGCGAACGTATGGTCTCTACAGCCATGCCGCCTGAACTTGATCTTAGATATTGTAATTTTTCAATATCGCTTAGCTCCTCATCATTTCCGATGATCGTGGTGAACGTCGCAATAAAATCCGGCCAATTAGAGAAAAAAACAATGAAAACGTGCTATCTCTAGAATTGGCAAACGAGGCTGCCTAGATCGGAAAGAAAGATCCGGATGGTTAATAATGTCGATGGTCGCTCGCTATCCTCGCAAAATCAAATTTTTCCAACGAAGTCTGTGCGGAATCAAAGGCCAGGTTAAAGGAATTAATTCACTAAAATCGCGTTAGTAAATCAGCTTCATCAAACTGATCTACCGTTTCTGGGTTTATATAATAATTCATCAAGATCAATTGCCGCAAAAGGGATTGGGCTTTATCTCGGTAGAAGTCAACGTCACTTGGCGGTTCATTTTGAGACCGAAAGGAGTTTTCCGTATTAGACATTTTTTATTTTCTCACGCGACAGGAATTAATAAATGGAAAATGTCTTACCGCTTCAGTAGGTATAAACCCGTTTAGTTTCACCGCGCAAATTTAAAGGTTAATTAGCGTCACCGAGATGCAACGGAACCTCATCAATGTTGTTGTTGTAAATTGCCTGCCTCGCAACAGCGAAGTTTTTGCAAACACGTATCTATGCTATATATACATATGTATATATATATGCAATAGGCGCTATATACAAAGCTTAAACGCGAGCCACCTTTGCTTTTACTGTTTGCACAACACAGCTTTGTTTTAAGAGAGCGATGTAACCGAAAACCAGCGGCCGGCTATGTGCCCTCAGGTTAACAATATCTAATTAAGGCACGATAGGTTAGTTATAATGCTTACAATCTAGTTCTGCTTAATAGCAAGGCGACAGAAGAAGAGAGAGAGAACAATAGATAAAGAAGAGAACGCCTAAGAGCACAGCAGGTGCAGTGGTACACCTACGCGCGCATGATTGGCAGCTAGCGGTCTGCTCCGAACAACAAGGTTTAATATTTAAGCTTTTTAATTTCAAAAGATGGAATTAAGGCGTACAGTAAGGGCATGGAAGCTATTCAACATTTTCCGATATCAGCGAAGGTGCAAGCAGTTCAAATTGGTTGGGTCTGTGCTCATATTTTTTACGATTCATTAAGGATTTTTCAATATTAGCGAAGCCTTTGTATGATTTATTAAGAAAGGATAGGCTGTTCAAGTTTGAGGAAGAAGAATTAGGTTATTTTTTGCTTTTAAAATCCAAATTAATGGAAGCTCCAGTTTGGTGTTTAGGGTTTGATGCTGTGCTCCTTGAGAAAAGAAAGATAAGTTGCATCCATTTTTTTATTTTTCAAAAAGATCGACAACAACAGAAGCAAAATATAACAGTTTTGAATTAGAAACTTTTGGTATAATTTATGCGTTGAGAAGATTTAGAATAATATATATTTGCTTGGCAAAATGTTCAAAACTGTAGCAGACTGCAACTTTTTAAAATTAACGCTCAATAAAATTAAGTTGAATACAAAAATAGCAAGATGGGCTCTAGAGTTGCAGGAGTTTGACTATGAACTGAAACACAGAGCTGGCAAGCAAATGCAGCATGTAGATTCGTTAAGCAGATTCAACAACATAATAATAGTGGAGACAAATACATTTTTAGTAATGTCAATCAAAAATATTAGAAGGGAGCGAGCATAAGCTATATGAAATGGCGTGATTTATAGGAAAGGTAGCGACAACAGATTATAATATTATGTACCGAATAGAATGAAGCAACACATGTTGTACAGGGTGTGGCACGAAAACGTGCTGATTTTAGAAGGTTATAAAAAAAAAAAAATAGTTAACATACCATTCCAAATTTTTTTTTATTCTTGTAACACACCTTCTGAAGTTTACATTACACAGTTTTGAAGATTACATCGGACAAGTGATGGCCGCCGTTTTCAATACACTGAGATACCCGTTTTTCGAAGCTCAGCTGAACTCTCTCAAGCATATCGACGGGTATCTTTGCGATTGCTTGTCGAATGTTATTCTCCGATGAGCTGGATGGGATTTTGTCACATTCCCGCTCTCCCTGAATGTTTTCACACACAAAACAATCGACTGCCGGCCAGGAACGCGATCTGCAGGATGAATGTTGAGTTGAGTGGCAATTACGGAACGACCGTTGGAAAAGTAAGCCTCGCAGGTAAATGCGCGCTGCTCTTTCGTCCAATGCATGATGTCGACTGACTGCGGAGTAGACGAAACTTAAGGAAGTCCCCTAAAATATGAGACACTCCTCACCCTTACCCGACCACTCCCCGCCGCTTGGCACCAAAAACAAATCAGCAAGTTTTCGTGCCGCACCTTGTATAAGTTTTTTGACGAAATGGGCCATATTGGGAGAGATAAAATGATAGATGTTATTGGGAAAAGCTACTGGTTCCCAAGTTTGAAGGATAAATTCATGGAGCATATTCAAAATTGTTTAAAGTGCATAGCGTATTCTCCGAAGGAGATAGACTTCTGCATAGTATACCAAAAAGCAACAAACCTTAATATAAATCATTATGGACCGGTATATAGTAGCAGACTGAAGAAACACATATTTGTTATGGTAGATGCGTTCACAAAGTTTGTTAGGTAATACACGACAAAAACGACAAATACAAAAGTGGTGATTAGTTCATTAACAGATTATTTTCGAGCTTATACGTGGTAGGTTACAGTGGTGAGGCCCATTGCAGGGGCCTCCAATTAGAGCTAAGCTCCTTTTTGTTCCACTCCCTCTGTTTTTTGTTGTTATTCACTATCAGTACCATACAGAGTCAGCAAGGAAACCTAGGATTGCTGAAACTTTCAGCTTTCCTATGTTTCTCAGTGACTCCATCTGGTAGGCACCGAAGTGGCGAAATATGATGTGGTTTAGCGCTGGGCAGAAGCAGAGCAGATGTTCCGGTGTCTCTTGCTCTCTAGGTTGCTTACAGCTTCTACAGATTGCGTTGTATGGCAGTCCCGTGGTGAGGGCCGTGAACCTGCTGATATCCCGCTTGCTGTTGGATAGCAGTTCACTGTTTCGTTTCTTGTCGTACCTCGGCCAACATTCCCTTGACCTTCTGTGATCGCTCTTACTTTGCCATTCTTTATTAGCTATCTGTCTAAAGTGGTCATGGATCCTTGTCTGGATCGCGTTTAGGGAGATTGGTAATTCGAAGTCAGAACTTAGCCCCGCCGAGCCTGCACGGGCTAGTTCGTCTGCCTTCTCATTACCTGGGATCTCGTTGTGTCCCGGTACCCATGTTACTTGTACCTTATTTTTGTCGGCAAGTCTATTAAGGGCCTTCTTGCATTCTGCCACTAGCCGTGAGTTCGTTTTCACGGCAGATACGGATTTTATAGCCGCTTGGCTATCCGAGTAGATTCGAACTCTTTATAGCTTATACATAGTAGACCTAAATGTATAATATCAGTTCGAGGCAGTTGTTTTACATCTTCTGAATTTGCAAAGTTTATGGAGAATGGTAGCGTTAAACACATAAAAATAGCGACGAACTCGCCACAGGCGAACGGCCAAGTTGAACGGAACAATAGGAGTCTAGGGACACATGATAGCATGATAGCAAATATGACAAAATCGGAAAGCGAATTACATTGGGATAGAGTTTTCGAGAAAATAGAGTATTCAATTACTAATAATACTACTCATAGTAGAACAAAGCAGTGTCCTAGTGAAACATTATTTGGAATAACACAAAGAGAAAAAGTCTGTGATGACTTAAAGGAAAGATTAGAAGACGGTGAAGAGATAGAAAATGTTAGGAAAACCTTAGGAGATGTTAGAAAAGAAGCAGATAAAATACAAAGAAAATCTCACACAAAGAATGAAAAATATTACAATGCAAAAAAAGAAAAAGTTCCGATAGGATATTAAGAATGCCATAATATTTGTTAATTTTATTTATTTCTTTTTTTATTAGTAAAAGATAAATTCCACCGGTTTTGCTTTGGTAAAATATTTTGGATAATATTTCTCGAAAATTTTCTGTCTGGATCTTTTTCTCCTTTGCAGAAAAAAGCGGCTTAAATATCTTTTTTTTGCTGCTGTCTGCATCGTGGCGTAGTTTCAGATAAAGCATTAATACACGGGAAGTCTGTGATTTTGATGATTACCCTGCAGCACCACATGTCATCATTAGGAAACTGTCATCAACAATTCATCAACTGTCTGTCTTGGTTGATGAAACGCTGATGAAAAAATGGCCGAAACACATAGGCCTGTCATCCGTAAAAATCAGCATGTAGATTCTCTTGCACTCTCTCTTTCTCAATAATATAAGCGGGGTGGGTGTTAATTATTTACGTTTTCAATTTTGAACTAGTTAGGAGTAATGGATGTAACATATTTTATTTAGCAAAATTTAATTTGAATAAATCGGGGAAAATTGTAAAAATGTCGCTGTGAGAAGATAATGTCATTTAAATTTAAATGAATAATATGTTAAAATGTTTTTAAACAACGAATAGTTAGTTAAACTTACAGTTAGTATTCGCATTATGATTTTAAAAATTTACTTACCTTTATTCAATTTATCTCTACGACATAGGTAATTTAAATACATATATAGAATTTCTAGTTAAAATTGGTTCAAGTATGTAAAATTTGCGAGAACAATATAGAAGAATATGATCAGCTTGATTTTTGTAGCACAGTGTTTCGGTACAATATCATCGAATTAGCAGTGCTTATGACCTCAACGTTTAAGTTAGGCAAAAAAAAAAAAAAAAAAAAAAAAAACATTGCTTTGATAACAATTTTTGACATAACGCCATAAAGGCAGGTATTACATTATAAATAATAAAGCAATTATTTCATTAGGGTAACTTAAGCAAGATATAGCCAATAACATAAAAAAATTTATATATTATGCAGATCATTGCAGTCAAAATAAAGCAATTAAAAACAAGAACTTCTTCGGCACGCCGAAATTTATATACCCTTGCAGATAGAACTTTGACAACAAGGAACCCATACAATATAAATTATATATGTTTCGATTAAAAAACAATGAAGTAATGACTGCTTTCAATTCATTCACCTTTAAAAATTATATTTACAGTCTTACATTAAAAGTTTTTCATTTTCCTTTATATCTAACCATCGCGATGCATCGTTTGTATGGCACTTATATAATACAGTCGTCCGATTTTTATTTTATTTTTTTATTATTATTATTTTTTTTTAAATAAAGTCCGATCATTCCTATGGCAGCTTTATTATATGGTAATTCGATTCGGCCCATTCCGACATATATACGAGTAAATGTATATAAAAGACCAACTACAAAGTTTTATTCAGATAGCTTCAAAACTGATAGCCTAGTTTGCGTAGAAACGTACATATGAACATGGATAGATCGACTCGGCTGTTGATGCTGATCAAGAATATATATACTTTATATGGTCGGAGATGACTTCTTCACTTCGTTGCAAGCTTCTGACTGAAATATTAATACTCTGCAGGGGAAAAAAAAAATTGATTTTAAGCCCAGGTTTGATCAAGAAAATTTTATTGACTAATCTATTTATCTGATGAGAAGAGAAGACCCAGAGTCTAGGTTCCTAAGTCTTGTGTCTTACCTACTGTTCTTTGCTGAAGCAACATCCCCTCATCTGAGCCATGAGCTGCAATAAGTCAGATTAAACTGGGCAACTCATGTTTTCTCCTTCCTCCGAAAACGTAAGTTCAAAATATCCTAGCTCTGCCATGTCCGTTTGTTCTTTTCTACTTGGTCCCGTCAGGAGCCCCTTCGCGGCGCCGCCTCTGCCCACCGAGTTTCCAAAGCTTTGCCGCTCTTGCACTCCCGCAAGTCGGCTCTTCGCGCACTGCTCATCGGGCTAGTCTAAGCGCTCCCGCGCCCACTCTTCGATGTTCGCGAACGCGAACGCTTCGCTCGCTGCTAGGCGAGCTGAGGGACGGCTAGTTCGCGCTCCACTTCTCGGGCCCGCTCTCGCACTGTTAAGCTTAGCTTATCGGTCGGGAGCGCAGCCCTTACGTTTTAAGCTAATTAGTTCTATGTATGATGCGTAGTAAAGCGGAAGCAATCATTTCGAGCTCCACAACGCCCCCTACTTATCATTTTAACCACTACGGGTTATATATTTTCTGACTGCGTCGCGGGAGCTATTTTACAGTACAGGATCTTTAGCGGCAGGATCGCCCCCCTCCTGTTCATGGTCCTTTGAGCCGGATACGAATATCCTTCCGTCCTTTCACCAGCAGTTCCCGGTGATTTTTCCGCTAGAGATAAGTATATGCTTGATTCCGTCTTGTTCTCGCTGCCGGTCTTCAACATTGGGCCGAACATTTAATTTCGGTCGCACCGCTGCAAAATTTATTGTTTTGTTCGTGTCAACTCCCCGCCCGAGTTTTCCTGATACCACGGCAGTGAAAAATTCCACTTCCTATTCACCTCCGATCTTCGAAATTTTCTATCCGTGTCCGTTTTGTGTGCGCCGCCATCCTCCTCGCTGTCTCTTCGATTCCCCGTTGTTCATCCACTTGCCAACGGTCGAAGCCTATGTGCAGCCACATACACACACACGCATTCTAAACTTGTTCTCCGGGAACAGTGAAATTGTGTTACAAAAAGAAATTCATAATTAATATCGGCCAGCCGGTGTGCGCCTGTTGCGGGAATTCACCCTGCTCGCCGAACAGTCCGCCGCTGTCACGATTTTTCGCTAATTTTTGTGCTGTATCCATACACATTTTTTCTGTTCGCACAATTCAATACAGTCCACTTCTCTACGCTCTACTGTGCCAATACAAACCCTACAGTTTTACAAGAAACAAATTTCGTCAACCAAGGATTTAAAATTATCCGAATTTTATAAATCCTATTTTTATTTATATCAATTTACAATACATACATATATTGGGCAAGCTTCGCAATATTCTGCGCTGAGCATCGATCTCCACAATTATCTACATACATATATATATATTGGGCAAGCTTCGCGCTATTCTGCGCTGAGCATCGATCTCCAAGCTATTATATACATACATATATACACACACGGCCGCATAAGGGCCTATCAAGCGGTTATTTGTCTTTTTTTTCGTCTCCTCTTCGTGCCTAGAGCGTGTACAAGCACCTGCACTCATACATTCCACAGCCGAACAGTGCCGACGAGACAAAATCCACCACCTACAACTTTAAAGATATAAATTTCGGGAACAACGGATTTAAAATTATCCGAATTTTATTTATCCTATTTTCATTTATAGCAAAGAAATACCAAGTAACACACATATGTACATCCATAGATTGGGCAAGCTTCGCGCTATTCTGCGCTGAGCATCGATCTTCACTATTCTGAGCTGAGCAGCAAAACCCAAACACAAACGAGTGTTTTTAATTCAATTGTCTTCCATTTAGCCGCCGACACGGCCGTGTTGTTGTTGCCCTGTAGTTATTTGGGTCCCTCACTCACCACTGCTTTGCCGACGGCTTATCCCAGTGAGCTCTTCTCCGCGACCAAAAACGGATGTTTGTTTTTTAATTCTACTTTCCCGGCGATTTAATAATTAAACATCTGCGGCTCATAACTTCAAAAATGAACAAATAGTTTAACCTCCATCAATAGAGCCAGAATTTGAATTTGATTAATTAATTTACGTTAATAAATGTTTAATTTAATCTTTTCAACTTAGCCGCCGCAACGGTCGTGTTGTTCGTGCCGCTTGCTTCTTTTGAGTTCAGCACATGTGCACAGCTTTGCCGATGGCATGACCCACTGTGTTTTTCTTTCGAACAAAGCCGTGATGAATAAATTTGGCAACAATTACTTTCGGCCAATATGTCCATACATCCGCATTTAATTTATTACGGGATCCATCCACATTTCGTGACCAATTTTCTGAGCTAAATAAAAGCAAGCGTCTACGTCTGAACTACTGAACACACACCAAAGGTAAAGTGAAAAATACAAGGATTTTAATTTGCAAATCCACTACTATTCAACACTAGCCCGAACTACCACCCAAATATATATATATATATACATATATATTCCAAAAAACAAAAGAATTGTAATTTCAAATTAAAATAAAAAATATTCCTGTATTTTAATTATGGCCGATTCCGTCAATCCGTTTGGGAATATCCCGGTACGCATCTCCGCGATCCTCTCCGCTTAAATTAAAGTCCATTGCTGTCCGCTCAAGAGCAAACAACTTTAAATACTAGCCCAGCTTCATCGTCAAGGCTCACTCGGTCGACCACAAAAATGGCTCAAACCGCCATCGACATTGCGTTGAGGAAGTTTAGTTGAAATTGAGGACACTTCAACGGTATTAGAAGCTAAGTATAGCTACTGCTACTCCGTCTATTCCAGGTGTGTGGCCCAGCTGCAGGAGATAATAGAAAGGGGCGCGGCCTAGTCAACTCTGGCTTCCAGCAGCGTCCACACACCCCCTTCCACCGGTTGTCGTTTACCACCGGTAGACACCGAGGTGTTTGCGGGCGACTATCTTCGCTGGCCCACCTTCTGGGACCTGTTCACGGCTATTTATATCAACAACTCGCGTGTCACACCAGTCGAAAAATTGTTCTACCTATTGTCGAAAACAAGTGGCGACGCGAACGCCATAGTGTCCAAGGCCGCGCTCACCAATGAAGGTTTCATCTCGGCGTGGCGAAGCCTCACCGACCGCTTCGAAAATCGAAGATTATTGGTTAACAGCCAGAGCATTTTCCGCCAAAGTTGTCGACTCCGAGGGCCCCAGCGCCCCGGCTTCATTCTTCCGACTTCCGGGTGACCCCAACACCCAGAAGATGTGACCTGTGTTCCAGGGAAAACCACCCCCTGCGAAGATGTCCCCGTTTCCTCAAAATGACCGTAGTCGAGAGATCAAATATCATCCGAAGAAAGCCACTCTGCTTAAATTGTTTGGCACGAGGCCATCAACAGCGGGATTGCTCCAATGTCCACTCCTGTCTTACATGCCACAGAAGGCATCAACCCTGCTGCATCCCAGAAACTTTTCCTCCAGTATTCAGGTTGCTTCTGAACCTTCCAGCCCAGTAACCTCACCGATCCAAAGGATATCCGCGTTCTCCACGCGAATCACTACTCCCAACGCCTTCAATTACTGGGTACCCTACGACATCAAGAGCAGACGTTCCCGAGATATTTTATCCTACCCATGCCGAATCTGCAGCGGAATCCATCCGCTTCGAAAATGCCACAAGTTCCTCAGGCTTAGTGCTGAGAAGAGGCTTAGCGCGGTGTCCACCAACCGCTACTGTTCAAACTGTTTGGCCCACGAACATTCTCAAGGCAAGTGCCGCAGTGGTGACCGATGCAAGACGTGCAATCAGCATCACTACACCGTGCTGCATATGCCGGGAAGTCCAGTTCCCGCACCGCGATCGCAGCATCGGATGATTCCGTGCTTATTTCCTGACCGCTCTTATAAATGATAAATTTTTTTCCAGTCCGCTTCGAGAAGATGCCACCGCTTCGCACCACGCGAACGCTCCTGGATCCTGTGCCTCTCCCCGGCACTCTTCAGCCACTCCACGGCCCTCGCCCACCGCCACTTGCATGGGGGGGGGGGGTTAAATGTTCAAGTCAGGCGGCCCTTCGCGGTGCCGCCTCTGTCCACCGAGTTTCCAAAGCTTTGCCGCTCTTGCACTTCCGCAAGTCGGCTCTTCGCGCACTGCTCATCGGGCTAGTCTAAGCGCTCCCGCGCCCACTCTTCGATGTTCGCGAACGCCCGCTCCCGACTTCCCAAGCTTCGCTCGCTGCTATGCTGAGGGACGGCTAGTTCGCGCTCCACTTCTCGGGCCCGCATTCGCACTGTTAAGCTTAGCTTATCGGTCGGGAGCGCAGCTCTTACGTTTTAAGCTAATTAGCTCTATGTATGATGAGTAATAAAGCGGAAGCAATCATTTCGAGCTCCACGACGCCCCCTACTTATCATTTTAACCACTATATATTATATATTTTCTGACTGCGTCGCGGGAGCTATTTTCCAGTACAGGATCTTTAGCAACAGGATCGCCCCCCTCCTTTCCACTACTCAACTAAGTTTATTGGTTTTGGAGCTTAATGATTTTCAAGACAGGGTTTAGATGCTATTGAAGCGACTGTGAAATGAAAAGAAAATGTTATAATTGTTCCGTTTTTAACATATTTAACATTTAGGTCCCATAGGAGCAATCAGAAAAATAAAAGAAAACAAGTCAACATATGTTCCTTGAAATTGGAAATTAGGTTTGACCTTTATGCAAGTCGGACGACTATATAATATAGCTGTTGATTTGTCCATGTACCAATGAAAATCAGAAACAATTCGACATTTTTAATACGCTTTTATTTGTTCGGGATGGATGTATGTATGTAACGGAATCTTTGATCACTATTTTTAAGGGTTTCCAAATATCTGATAAGCTTGAAGCTTTGCATACTTCTCAAAAACCGATGACAATGCAGGAAATTGATAAAAAATTTTTCATTATCCTGATTAGGATCGCCAGGATTGATAAATTCTTTTTTTATAGAGCGTCCGTAAAAGAGTAAGAGAGACAGAGCTAGCGCGCGATCTGCGCATGCCTGCTGGACAAGCAGAACTTTATTGCTCACAGTTAACAGGAAAAACCCCCAGCAACAAAAAGGCCTTAAATGAAATAATGAGATTACGAAACAGTTCGTAAGATATTTCATAATTACATGTCCGCAAAACATTGATTATTGATAAATTGAACTAAAATACGAAAAATAACTGTAGCTCAGAAAATTAAAAAAACACGCGTTTATAGGTACCCACACTAAAAAATAGAAAATAAATATTAGTTTGAAAAAACTAAAAAAACATGCTTTTATAAATAACCGATGTAGTATGCACTCATATTGAATACCCACTGTACCGAGGGTACTTAAAGGGTACGCACTGTAAAACTTTGTTCCTGTGTTTACATAATTCAAATTCCCGGTCATAAACCCAAAATGGCCGAAATATGAACCGATAGCTATGGCTTAGCCCGCACAAAGAAAGTGCTAACGTCGCCAAAATTGTAACACGAACGAACTTCATGTGCACTCATAAAAATATTTTTCTAGATTTAAGAAAAATCGCCCTAAATAATAATCGCCTTTAAAATAAGAAAAATTTTCTAGAATTAAGAAAAGGTTTTCATATATTTAGGGAATGGCACCATAAAATCAAGACAAGCCGCCATAAACACAATTTTTTAGGGTTAATTTACTTTTTTTTTCTAAAATTTAGGGCGATTTTTCTTGATTTTGTTCGTTTGGCGTCTTTCTCAATATACGGGCGAATCGACCTAGTTTTGACGGTCAATTTTTCGTGTAACCAAGTCGAACTCGCCCTAGAACTACAGGATACAGATGTAAGTTTAATGGGGAATGCATGAGAATGACAGAGACGGAGATATTTTCGGTATTCTTCGGGAGGGCTTCGGGTTTTCAGTTTGTGTAAAGGGTTAGCTTCGGGTTTTCAGTGCGTGCAAACAGATCAAAGAGTGAAGTTGCGTGTAAAAAGACCAGCGATGAAGACATTTAAAAAAAATTTGAACGGGGATATGTTGCTCAACATTTTTGAAGGTAAGTTTATTATTATTGTTTACTTAAAGGAATTTATATACATAGATATATAATCTTAATCTAATAGAAGATGAAAAACGGAAATTTACAATTAGTGCAACTTGGGACCAACTTCGAGGGGAAATTCCAACGGAGCTTGTTGGTGTGGCCGTTGAGTTTTATTATCTTGAAAAAACTCAGGCGTAATGTAAGTAATTCAATATGAAACTTATTATTTGTACAAATTAGCAAAAAAACAAATATGTACATACATATACATGCATATATACATATATACATGCATATACATACATATATGTATACCTACAAACGTGTTGGTGCATGATTGCATCATCTTTCTTTGACACATGGAACCCTAACCAAAAACAATAGAATTTAAAATAAGCGCACAGACACACACACACACACACACACACTCACACCCCTTATTCAAAAACGTAAAAACTGGAGGTATATACAGTTACTTACATGTACATACATATGTATATATACATATATATATAAAATAAAAAAATTTGTTAAACCAAAATTGTATTTTAAGATTATATATTAAAATATGTACTTAATGTAAATAGCTAAGTGTAAATATATTTATATAAATATATGTATGTAAATATTAATATAATAAAATACAAATAAAAAAACAACAACAAAAAAATTGTGTTTTTTTCAAGGGCTTTAAAAATTAAAAATTCACCCCAAAATCAAGAAAATAGATTCTTATATCTCGGGCCAGTTTTCTTAATTCAAGATAGCTTGCCCTTAAATTTAGAAAAAAAAGTCGCATTTTAGTGGTCAAATAACCCTAAAACTAAGAAAAATCTTTCTAAATTTAAGAAAAATGTACCTTTTATTACAGAAATTTTTTCACATACTTAGGGCAAAACAAAGACATTTTTTCTACATTTAAGAAAAATCACCTTAAATTTGAGGAAGTTTCTTTCCCGATTCTAGGGCAAATTTTTCTTAAATTTAGGGCGACTCGCCTTTGGAGCCATTTTTAGGGCGAATTTCTAAATCTACGGGCGAAAAGTGTACTTTTTAGGGCGATTTCGGGTTAACATTTTTATAAGTGTGCACATCCCTCGCGCTCCCACTTAAGAGGGCATAGCCTATATACATAAGTATATACATATGTCGTGACATGGAATGTAGTTTAACTGTAAATTCGCTCTTTCATCATTGCTCTTTGTTCTCTATGTTTATTAGTTGCTATTGCTTTCTATCCTCATCCTTGTTTTGGTCGTGTGAAATTAGTATGGAGAGAGAACATTGAGAGGAGAAACTATGAGAGCTGTTGCTGTGCGAGGTCCCTGGTGCTGTTAGTGCGAGAGAGATGACTATATATGTTTGCAATATGAGAGAGGCAGATCGTCAGATTGTGAAATAAGAAGCGGCAGTAGTAATTTTGCGAGCAACACGTACAGACGCCAGGGAACTTGCAAGAATTGGCACAGTTCGAAAATAATTAAACAACATTGATAATAATCAATCTGAGGAAAACCCGACACATACATACATAGCCGTCTCCCTGCCGCCGCCTGCGAGCAGCGCAGCAACGAGACTTAGCCTTAATTAGAATTAAAGAATAATGTAAAAAGCAGATACTTTTCGATCGTTGCAGCGGCACCATTGCTGCTCCAAAACAAAAATCTAAGGAACTAAACTATGATTTTATACACTTTACCGAAATAAAGAGAAGAAAATAATTTATAATTACAAACAAAATTATTAAATTCAAAACAATAGTATATTATTATAAACAAGATCACTAAATTCAGAGTTAAAAGCGTGGGGTGCATCTATAATTAATGTTACAATTATTCTAAGGGTAACTATCTATAACCCTCTAATACCCAAGATTGCCTCAAGGCACTTATAATATAATTTGTATTATCTAAAAAACGAAACACTTTGTAATAATTTGAATTATATTTGACAGTTCACAATAAAAATGTGAGCTTTTGAGTGGAAGCATTGAAAGCTCTCCGAAGCTTTAAAACAGGACTTTTTCCGTATTGTTTACATGCATCATGCATTCGAGCGCAAAAATTGCTGTGTGATGCGTAGTGTGTTTGTGTTAATTAGCAAAAATGAAATAAATTCAAAATCAGCCAAATAAAAATTATTGTTCTTGAAGTTAAGATATTATATTATCCAAATCAAGTTGCATATATGCACCCTTTTACAAACACCGCTTATTTTACAACTGCATGCAATTTTTGTGTTTGTTTCTGTTTTTTTAAATGGTTTCTCAATAAGACAAACCGAAATGGCAGATTAAATGCGTAGACGGTTTAAATTATCTGAGTTGACCGATGAACAGTTGCTGGATTTGTTCAATTATGTTGAAACGGACGAGGAACTCTTGGGTAACTCTAGTGATGACGATGAAGACAGCTTGGATTTAGTAAAAGCACTTAAGGCGGCATTAGAGGACGCCGAAACTATTTCATTTATAGGCAATAGCGGTGATTATGTCAAAGAAAACGTACAGCAGCTGGAAAATACCCAAAATCCTGTAAAGGGACCTCGTTCACCACTGCCGACAATTGAATATTCAGCAAATAAAAATTGTTTCATTGAGTACCATAATCAAAAATTAGAATAATATCATATATGAAAAAATTGACTTAAAGACCCAAGAGTGCCTTGCGGCATTTTTTACCTTTGTTCTATTTACAGGTAAACTAAGACTAGTACACACTTCTTGAGATCATATTTGAAATTAAAAGCTATCATTTACCGCAAAAAATATTATCCAATATAGTTTTTTTTTTAATATTTCTACAATTGGGGCTTAAAGGGTTAAGGGGAGAATTATGAAAATATAGAAAAATCTTACAAGTAACAGTTTCACTGTGCAATGCTTTGGCTAGATCGACTCGGCTGTTGACGCTGATCAAGAATATACTTATATACAAAAGAAGAGAAAAAAAGAAATAAGAAGTTAGTATACCCTAGCAGATGGTAATTCGATTAATAATTTAATACAATATAAATAATATATCTGTATGTTAAAGAACATCGAGTAATGTCAACTTCGTGGCATTCATCTGGTTTGCATTTTCCCTTACATTTTACGATAGTTTCTATGGAAGTGTAATTTTCATAAAATTAAAGCCAAAATTCTAGAATAATATAAAATAGCTATACATTTTTGAATTAGTTTATTAAAAAATAGTAAAACCGATGACTAGGGGGCGAGAATTTTTTTTTTTATTTGGCAAAGCGAAAACAATGACGTGTGCTCGAATTTAATTATCATTTGGAAGTACATTTGTTTACATTTAGGCTAGCTTACATGACGGTTGGCGAAGGCGAGGCTTTATTGTTCTCCCACCTTTACCCTAAACTAACACACTCTTGACTTCAAGATTTTTACTTCATATAAATTCAATTAATTAATTAATTAATTAATTAATTTAGCCAACACCGGCACCGTTGATCACATTCACGGCTTCAACTCACTGGAAGCGGAACTAGCTTATGGATCGCCCTCTGGAAAACAGTTCCTTCACCCCTTCTAAGGTCGACGACCCTGACCATGCCGGCCTCCCCTGCGTGCAGCGCGACAATCCGCCCTAGGAGTCACTGTTGAGGCGACCTCTTCTGTCCTCTGTTATTGTTGTCCTCTGCCACGAGGACATACTCCCCGCCAGAACGTTTGCTTTACTGCATCGCCGCAAGCAGCTGAGACCAGCATGGTCTGGGGTCCGGAGTGCTGAGAGTTAGCTCCTGCCGTTGCTTGGGTCTTGGCTGAGAACTCCTAGGGGCCCCGAGTTTATCACCCCCGCGATCCTGATAAGGACTGTCCCCAGCTCTTCTGCATTGAGAAGCGCGCTGCTCACCGCTCGTGGCAGTAGATTCTGGGCAGTTTTCACACCTGCCTCCCGAAACCGAGGGGGTGTTGTAGTATGTGCATATATCGGCAACAAGTTGCACTAAATAAATTAACAAACTCCAGTGGACGTGAAATAAGATCACCCACTTATGCCAGACGCTAAGCCTGCATTCCCACGCTGACCGCGAGCAATATATATATATGCCCATAAGACTCCCTCTCCCCTTAACATAGTATATAATATATATATTCGGCTGCGCTTCTGCCGCTGCCAACGGCAGCGCAGTCGCATGCCATTATTATGTACTTAGGCTAAGTCCACCAAATTATTTTGAATAAAGAAGATTCTGCAACTGACTACTTATGAGCGCAGATGTGCTAATCATTTTTAATAATAAATATGTCCAAACATGGCGACAGTGACTTATAACTATACAGTGTAAATGCAAACAAATCGCGTCCGCCTGCTTCTCGAGCCTGTCGCGAAGAGCCTGGAAGTGGTGGCTCGCTCCGACGAAGTACGTCGCGTTGTCGCAATGAACTGTTTAGGGACATCCTCGGCGACAAATTAACCTTTGAAAAGCCAATAAAAAGGAGTAAGTACTTAGATATGAAACTATTTTTAAGTGAACCGCCTTGGACGCAAAACAAACAAATAAGGAACCGTAGGACTTTTCTGGGGGGCCTTCCTTCACAAAAATAAACGCCACATATTGCAAGTTGGCGGAGAGCACATAGTGTTTCTTGCGGAAAATTTTCCATAATTTGAGTCATCAGTCGGGGCTTGCATTAAAAACAGCGCACACACGTCCGAACTGTCTGACTACAGAGTTCTTGAGCGTTTGTGGCCCAAATGCTCTGTCGTAGGATGCTTACAAGTGCTCGAGGACCGACATAAAAATTTGAATGGTGCAGATGCCGGACGTAGCTCTGCACAAATTGGGAGCGTTTCGTTAACTGGAAGGGAAACTTGGCATCGCATGATATAGGACCGTAAGCTAGTCGCCCCCAACTCGCAACAACGAAAAGTGGCACCAAGTGCACGTGTCGTCAATAGCTGAAGACTTGGGCCGACCTTCGACCCTGTAAAAATTTTTCGAATTCCTTTTAGATACTCGTGCTTCAGAATTACTTCGACAATCTTCATTATATTTAGTCGGTGAGAATGTTTTTCAAAAACTATACTCTTGCTTTCGCATTTTTTTATAAAGCGGAATATATAAGCGAACACTCTAAGCTGTTTAAAATGTGACGAGAATCCCTCGATGACGTCTAGCAAATCGGAAGTTTTCAGAGCATCGGTCACGACCGAGGTCTTTCATGCTTCCTGATACAAAACTTCCTAATCCATCTCGAAATGCGCATTTTTGAGCCAGTTCTCCTCTTCGTCCTTCAGAAACGGTGGTTCGGTAAAACAGATTGACCGCCCAATTTGGTCGACGTCACAAACTCTAGAGACTATATCTGCTGGGTTCTGCTTTGTTGGAACTTGCTGCAATGTAGCTTCTCCTGACCATTCTTAAATGTTCGAAACTAATGTCGACAACCAAGGTGGATGAGATCGGATCCAATGGAGAGTAACTTCCACATCCGTCCAGTTTATTATTCTTTCGATACGATCTTTCACTAAGGATTTGATTCTCTGGCAGAGATCTGCAGGAAAGTGAGCAGAACATAACTCAAGCATTGGGAGCGTTTTGGTCTTGAGTGGATCTACATTCGACTTTGAACTCAACAACAAAAATTTACAACCTTCACCAGATTTTGTACAAACATAGACGCAAGCTCCATAAGCTCTTTGGAAAAGGCATGTAACTGCACCGTTGACATCGGAGCGGTATGCACAAACCGATGAACAGTTATCTTGTCTGATTGAGACAGGGTGCTTTCCTTGCTGTTTCCAAATGTAGCGGAATCGTCCGAGTCTAACTTATTAAGCAAAAGTTCCTGCAATAGGATCTTTTTTTAAGTATAATGCGACTTAATAAGCTGAGGGGGTCAAACATCTTTGATGTCACCAATAAAATGTTTCCCAGTAGTAGTATAGAAACGCGATTTTCGGGGCCCTCG